>NC_142035.1:62622507-62823757 GCF_982192425.1 Myodes glareolus
CAATAAGAACCCACTTAGTATTGCACTAAGCATTTTTCTTTAATAGATGCCTTGATTTATCTTGAAATCTTCATTGTATTACACCATTTTGTGACAAAGTGAAATGATATTAATTACACAAATAATTCTAGCAGCTTAATATGAGCATTGAGATGAATGTGAAAGACAAGCCGAGGGAGAATCACGGATAATTGAACCCCTCTGGTGCTCCAGGCAGTATGCCGGGTAGGCTTTCACGTCCAGGGCTTGGCTTGATCCTGTCAAAACCGTTCTGAGTGTCTCAGCTAGGTGATCAAGGTCATGTTAATGGTATGCAACCTTGATCTGACATGATGGAAATAGCACTCTCCTTCTGTGGTCTTCCTTCCCCAAACCTGTAATCACGAGAAATACCTCAGAGGGATTTCAATAGTGGGGCATCAAATACCTGGCCAGTCTACCTTCAGACTGTCAAGGTCATCACGAATAATGAAAATCTGAGAAACTGTCATAGCCAAGAGGGGCCTAAGGAGACTTGACAAGTAAATGCGACACAGACTGCTCATTGAGACCCTCAAACAGACGGAAGGCACCAGCCAAAATAATAATAACAATAAAAATAATTTTAATAATAATGGAATTTGAATAAAGTATTGACTTCAGTTAATGGGAATGCATCAATATTGTTTGGCAATTACAGCAAACCTGCCACACATGACAGTGAAAGTTTCCACTTGCTTCATCATCTTCTCCGTTTTCCTATAAAAGAAAAAGGGAAAAAAAATCTGAGTTTTAAAAAGGTATAAGTAGGTTTCAATTACCTAAAATGTTATGTCATGTGTAGAAAGATGCATACATCTTTATGTTAAGCAAAGTAAGGCTGACTTGGAAAGGCGAATTCTGCTGGTTTTATTTCACGTGTGGAATCTAAAAAAAAGGCAACTGTGAGGGCAGAAGTGGTATGATTTGGGAAGTGGGGCTTGAATATGATACAAGTAATTCATAGAAGTGTGGATGAAGATCCAATAATGAAATATATTGTTTTGCACAATTCATATATGCCAAAAAATGTTAATCTCATTTTACAGTTTAGAGTAACATTAGGTAGTTTAACTAATATTATGTAGACGTGACTTAGATACACACATTGGTACAGAGAATGCACATATGGAATCTCACAGGGAAAACTTCAGGCTAAGTCAATAGTATTTTGTACTTCTCTCTCTCTCTCTCTCTCTCTCTCTCTCTCTCTCTCTCTCTCTGTGTGTGTGTGTGTGTGTGTGTGTGTGTGTGTGAGAGAGAGAGAGAGAGAGAGAGAGAGAGAGAGAGAGAGAGAGAGAGAGAGAGAGAGAGACTCAGTCTGGTCCTAAATTTTGTATGTAGTTCAAGCTGCAAGCTGGCCTTGAGTTCATAATCCTCCTGTCTGAGCACCCCAACACCAGCAGAGTGCTTGGATTGCGGGTGAGTACCACCTCATCTAGCTCTAAATTGTTCAAGATTTTTAGTTCCTGAAATCCTTCAATTAACACAGAAAACCAAAGGAAGTCACTCATTTACTGAATTACCCTACTTTATGTTGTTTACACATAATCAATAAACTCAAATAATTTTCAATACCCATTATATATAATATATATGCTTCTTTCATTTCTTATGATAATGAGATTAATGAAAAGCTGCTTCGTGCATGCACCAAACTTTCGTTTACTCTTTCATTTTCTAAATGCTCTAAATACCAGGCAACATTCTGAGATACACATCAATATAACACACCCAGCACAGGTCATTCAAATGCTGTTCCAGGTTTAGGTTTGCACTGCAGGTGAAATAACTGACCTCATAGGCATTTGAGCAATGGAAACAGTGAGAGTCAAACACACAAATACCAAAGTGGAAAATCTCTACAGAACCAGCACCCCGTCTATAGGGCACTGATATTTACCCACTTCATAAGACTGTTAACACAAAGACATCACCCCAGACAGCTTTATAACCTAAATGCTTCTTCTTCCTCCAGGCAGATAATGTGCCTTTTATTTTAAACATACATATGTTCACTTACTTAAGACTTCTGCATCTCACAGCTTACTTACTTTCTCCACAAAAACATCTGTGAATTTTAAAGCCTGCATCCTGCATGGTAACAACAGGGAATGGTATCATTTATGATGCTGAGTTTAGATAGAATGCACATGGTAGTTCATGCTAAGGCTTGACTTATGCTCTGGGGAATCGCTAATTTTATCAACAGCTCACTTTTTTTATTGTGATGATTAAAAACAAACTGCTGACCCCTGAAACTTTATAGAAACCAAAGTCATGGATACTGCCAGAAGCAGAGAAAAGCCAACTTTTAGGGATGCGGGTGCCTTTGCATTGGCTATAATGAAGTGTATTTCTAGATGGATTCCTGTGATAAGACAGCAGAATCTCTCTCTCTCTCTCTCTCTCTCTCTCTCTCTCTCTCTCTCTCTCTCTCTCTCTCCAGGCCAGGGAAGGGGCAGTCATCCTGAGATTTACACCTGATTTGTGTTATAGTAATCTTTGAAATTAAGAAGTGTATCCTTGCATTTCATTAAATCCTGGCTAATGAGATAACTGTCTTCCCAAGGAGGGAATGATAAAGTGCTCAGGCCGTAAAGCATAAATTAATACTGCAAGGTTAAACACTGGAACTAACTCATGTTTCAACAAAAGCCCCTACCAGCAGTTAAATTAACTGACATAAATACCATAAAATCTGTCTTTATTTTAGTTTCGGAATGATGCCTCTTTTTACACCCCTGCTTTCAGTTTGTATAACTCATTTTTGCACATTATCGCATGCACCATTTGCCATTTAAAGATTTAACCACGACGGGAAAAAGAGTTAAGAAATCAAGCTCTCGGAGAAGAGAAAGAAGCCGGTGGGTCTGAGGATACCATCCTGAAAATTGTTAGTGTCGTTCCAAAACGCAACAATAGACAACAGTGGTTCGAAGAAACAGTTAATTATGAAACGACCAGCCCAAGGAACTCTACTTTATAAGCTTTTGATAGACATCTTGAAAAAAAAATGCTAAAGAAAACCTGTGGTGATAATAGGTTTGATATATATTCTGGTAAAAATTATATCACATTAATGAGGTGGCTTAAAGGGCTCATGCATCTTGTAGGAGGCATTTCAATGTATTAGTGTAATTAGCAGTGATGAGAAAACTGTTTGGAACTGAATTACCTCTCACGAGTTCATTTGAGCTATATGAAATTACAGCATGCAAGAAGGAAAATTATGGAGCCATCCAGAGAGAGTTCATGCCTGATTTGATCATAGCCACTAATTGGATGATCATTTTCCTAAAGCTTTTCAAATGGTTGACAGTTTCTGCCTCTCATTTTTTTTTTTAATGCATGAGCTCTTTATTTCTTGTACTAAGCAAGCAAACATAGGTTTGTTAGAGATTTGGGTGCTTCTCCGGGAAACTTACAGGTGTAATTGTCACAGTCTGAACAACCTTTGTCCCTTAATTAGCTGTTTTTGGGGAACCCCTAAGGAGAGTCGCCGTTCTTGTTAACAGTCTTAGTGAATACTTGACGAGTGGCCCTCACTGAGCCTGATGTGTGGCAGCAGCCACGGGATGACAGCGGTTTAATGAAGTTAAAACCTGCCCCAGTATGGATAGTAGAGCAGCACCAGTATTATATTGCTTTGGATTACTGTGTGTGTGTGTGTGTGTGTGTGTGTGTGTGTGTGTGTCTGTGTGTCTGTGTGCATACACATGCACGTGCACTTCTGTGTGTCCATACATACCTGTGTATCTGTGTGTGTGTTTAGGGGGACTCACGTGTTCAGGTGAAGGACAGTAAATGGGTTTGGAAAATAAAATCATGAAAAATTTTCTCAATTGTTTATGAGTCAATAGAGAGGAATTGATACCGTGGAAACAGCTATCTGTAGAAACTACTTGGGGTGAACTGCATGGTAGAGCAAAGCATGGAAATTAGGGGCTGAGGAGATGCCTTACTTTCCCTGCTTGACTTTTTCCTGGTCCCAGATCTCCTGCCTGCATCACCGTTACCGTAACAGACATACAAGAAGATTCCCAAATAAGACTCACCGCTTGAGGTCAAAAATATTAAAGTTTTCGTCTGAGATTAGATATATGTCCTAAATCTAAAAGGATCATCCCTAGAAAGTATACCAATCAACTTCTGCCAAAAAAGAAAGAGTCAGCATTTAAATTGGTGTATATTTAAATTACTGTGTGTATATATGTGTATGTGTGTGTGTGTGTGTGTGTGTGTGTGTGTATTGTGTTGGTCAGAAGAAAACTCTCAGGATGGGTAGTCTCTTTGCACCATATGGATCCATTCCCTGATATTGAACTCAGGTTGCCAGCCCTAATCCAATAGACAAATCCCGATTTTCTTAAGAATCAACTGAACTTCAGAGAGTAACACTGAGTCATCTGGATGCATTCTGGGTGACTGTGCTGTACACACACAAATTCAAGTTGTCAAGAATCATTTTCCAGGTCAAACATGGCAAGCACTTCCCTCTCGATTCAAAGTTTGTACTCTGCAACTCTGCCACAGACACTTCTTCACAGACACTGCTTTTGGAAACACAGATATTTGCCGCAGATATTGCAATTATAGATCAGAAGCTGAAATATTAATGATATTGAAACTTTAACAAGTCCCCAGACTCTTACTAGACTTCTTGCACCTCTAATTAAATTAGTTTAGTTATACAGAGATCTTATCAGAGTTAGCCACCCATAAAGATGAAACCAAAATTCTTTATATTAGGAATGGGAAGCTTTGAAATGCCCTTGCTATATTCCAGGAAGAGGGTTTCAAGGCATCTGATATCGCATTTCAAGGAATCAGAACTTAAAGGAGCTATTGATTCTAGACACTAGTTCAATTACTTCAGAGAGCAAACAAGTTCATTAGGAATAATTAAGTCACCATGCAACTTTTTTTCAGTACTCAAAGGAGTCGTGAGATTGGAGACAAATAGGTGGGCTTGTGTATAAGCTGTGTTTGCAGTTTGGTTCTTGTTTCATTCTGATATTTGTCTATTCAGCTTATTAAGATATAGAATAACCAGCAAATTCTTAAATGAGAAACGCAAATAGGCCTTTCAATCTGTCTTCTAATGAGTCTCTCTGAAGCACTTTGCTTTCAGTCTTGGCTTTTTTGGAAATTTTTCTTCCTTTGGTGTTTAGCTAAGACCTCTCCTCATGAAGAAATAATCTGTAAGTTGTCTGGTTTTCATATTTGCTACTTTTCTTGAATGTAGAATCTGTTCTCTAAGTTTCCTGGATTCAAAGCTCCTGTTTTTCCTACATTTCTTTCTTCTTTTCACAATTGATGCTGATATTCTGAGTCTCTGCCATTATATCTGATTGTCAGTTGAATATGGAATGGAGCAGCCTTCCTTCATCCCCTTTGGCTTTGGACCTTCTCATAATTACCTATCCTTTCTGCTTTTGCCCAACTTTCCATTTTTCTGTCTTTGTTTCTCTATTTGAATCTATGTCTCATATCATAAATTTAATTCTTTTGTGGTATATTTTTAATGCAACATTAAATTATGAGTGATACATACTCCTGACTTGTATGTGCCTTCAGACCCCTCTTCCCAATGATGTTTCATTAGGCACTAAGTTTGTAATGTGGGTTTTGATGGACATACTCAAGCCGTAGCTGATACCATCTTTGCTTAGGTCTTAAGTACTTAAGTATCTCTTAGTTATTACAATATGGTGGAAGAAAAATTGGCTAGGCAGAGTGTTTGAGCAACAACATTTTCCAAATCAGCTGTACTTAACATTGCAGCATAGAAGTTTGACATTGGTCAGGTGTATAGTCTTTGCCACAGACTTTATTCTGCCTGAACACTTGAAGTATTTTGTTAAAATCTGTTAGCTATTACTCCGACACTTTTGGAGAACATTGAAGGTTCTATATGAGCCACTCTTGAATTGAACTTCCCAGTAGTATTAATATTTTGTCTCTACTTAGTGTGGAGTGTCTTAAAGTGTAACATTACAGTTCTTGGTCCACTTAAAGACCTATCTGTTATTTTCCCTCTTCTTAATTTTTAAATTTTCTCCTTAAAGATTTAATTTTTTTAAATTATGTGTATCTGTGTGTGAGTGTGGGTATGTGTGCGTGAGCGCAAGTACCCAGAGGGTGGAAAGAGAATAGCAGATTCCCAGAAACTGGAATTACAGGAGGTTGTGAGCTGCCCAGTGTCTATGCTGGAAACAAACTCTAGACCTTCACAAGAACATCAAGCACTCTTCCACTCAGCCATTGTTCCAATTCAGCCCCTCATTCTCACTGTAAATGTGACTCTTCTTATGACCTTCTCACTCCATTTTGTAGGAGTCACGTTTAACTGTCTTCACCAAGGCCAGTTGGACTGGGACTGAACGAGCACGTGATCCAACCAGATTCTCTGAATGTGGCCGGATTCTCTGAATGTGGCTGGCACGGGGTCTTTCTGAAAAGCCATTGACAATGACACTGGGACTTGTTTCCACTGCATATACTGGATTTTTGGGATCCAGTCTGTTTGGATGCTCACCTTCCTGGACCTGGAGGGAGGGGGGAGGAACTTGATCTTCCCACAAAGACATCCTGACTGCTCTTAGGGATGGAGAGGGAGGAGGAGAGGGAGTGGGGGAAGTGGGAGGGTGTTGGGAGGAGGGGCGGAAATGGAAACTTTTATAAATTAATAAACTTTAAAAAAAACAGGAATAAAAAAACAGGAATTAAAAAAAAGATGCCAAAAAATTTTAAATAATATTTTTATTTTTAAAAACAAACCATCTTCAAAATCCTCAGCAAATTCTCCTTTTTTATGTTCTTTTCATTGTCTTTAAGTAATATTAGCCCATAAAATCATTTAGAAGCATTCCTGGCTTGTCACTAATATGAAACCATACCCACATTTGCATCCATTCTTTCTACATTGCAACAATTAACTCAAGGACGTGCCATCCTCTCTACAAGGAGAACTATGCTCCATGTCCAGTCTCCTCTCAGCTTCTCAGAAAGTTGCATAGTGTGATGAGCTGTCTTTCAGCTCTGTCCCCAGCCAGTTTGCTAACCGGGAGCAGCATCCTCACACGCTGGGACGTCAGGTTGCTGTCGCAGACCTTCAGAAAGCATCAGCTATTTTCGTGATCTGCATCTCACCAGCAGCCGTGCGGTCCTTGCCTGTTTCAGGCTGGCTCCTAGTTCACCATTCCACCACAACTGCTCTCCTCTAGGAAAGCAGCAACCTCTCTGCTTCTAATCCTAGTGGTTATTTCTCACTCTTTGTCCCTCTTGAGTTCTCAGCAGAATTTGAAATAAGATTGGTGGTTCCCTCCTGGAAACACCTTTGAGTCCTCCCAGGCAGTTTCTACCTATGTTCTTCATTCTTTTATTTATTTAAGCTCTTGATATTCACATTATTGATTTCTGTATGGTTTAGATGCTAGAGATACATGTGAAAGGAGGCATTTTTAGGGAGAAAATGGAGCTGTTCAGGTCAGTCACTGCAAATGCAGATACCTGTCTGATGTACACAGAAGAAAGATACTAAGAAAATTTTTCAAGAAAAAAATGCATTTTTTATTCCCAAATACATATTACTATGGACGTTCACAGTCCCATTAATTAAATCAAATGAGTTAGTGCACAGGTATTTTTTATACTTTTGCTTTTGAAAACATACTATAAATATAATATGTTCAACAAATTGCCACTCTTGTAGACATTATTCTGGAAGGGACCCCTACTTAGCAATATCCCTTATTTATAGAAAAAGACATAGAGTAAATAATTAGCGAATGTAGTACCTTGATGGGATTATTATTAAAATTGTCTATAATTATATTGAGTTCTGTTGTTTAGTTTTGTGGAAAGTGGTCAATAAATAATGGGATACTATCAAAACTTTTAAAGAATGAATAAGGGAATTAATGTTTGGTAGAAAATTGCTTAAGAGCTACGCATGATGCAGACTTTCAGTTAGGGCTAGTCTGTAGATGTCTCTAAGAAGAGAGTTTGAGGTCAGATGTTTTTTCTTCTTATTCTGCAAAACCAGCAAACCGTCTGTCATGTCAGATACTGTGAATTTACCCTAATTTAGAAAATCTTTTTTCCTGTTTAATTATTCATTTTGTGAGTGGTGCATATTCATGTATGTCCGTGCATGTTCATGTATGCACATGCGGGCATGCCAAGTGGAGGTCAGGGGATAACAAAGGTTATCTGCTCTCCCTTTCCACCTTATTTTTTGTTGTTTTTTACTTCCAGTGGTATTTTAAATGGTTTTATTGTTATTGTTGTTTTTGACTTCTGCATGTACTCCAGGCTAGCTGATCCATGAGGTGCTGGGGATCCTTTCTCTGTCACCTAGCTTGCTGTAGGAGCCCTGGGATTACAGATATGTGCTGCCGTGTATGACCCTATGTAGGTTCTGGGGGTGAAAGTCTGGTCCTCATGCTTACACAGTGAACATTGTACCTACTGAGCCACCTCATCATCCCTTTTTAAATATCAAACAGAATGAAAAATGTTCATATTTCCGGCACCATCTGAAATAAGCATAAACGTTAAATACTAGCACTGCAGAGTAACTTTTTGTATTTTTTCAGTCACCTTAGCTATTGTTAACAAATACTTTCACACTTACGTGTAAGTTAGCAACATAATTATAATTAACTATTATAAAATGAACAAGTCAATGTATACTAAATACAATATCTTTTACCATAATTTTTAAAATAATATTGTTATACTATCCAAATTAAGACAATAATTTCAGAGGTAGCAGGCTAAAGATGACATACCTCATATAGGGTATACCCAACATTTGAAGTAACACCAGTTGACTCCAAAAGCTATGGTTCCTTCATTTTAATGTTCAGTAACGAGACTGCCCACAGGAAGTTGAAGAGAGGAAAGTGTCTGGGGAGTAATTAGTACTTGTTTGTTCTGCTCCTGTTCTCTTTTCTGTAACAGATTAGAGATACAAAAACCCAAAGATTGCGTGTCCATCTTCCTCCACTAGTAAGTGGAAACACCCAGAGAAAAAGCTGGGAAACCAACCCGGAAGCTGGTACACCTTTGTGCTATCTTCCTTCTTCTTTCTTGAAGCCTTAGACACGCCGGTAGCCCCATCACAGCCTACAAGGTGGAGTTCAGCACATAAACCACGTACTAAGGATAATGCAGCATCCCTGCTCTATTGCTTCGCTTCTTTGGTATGAAGAATGGGTCTCTGAGTGTTTGGCTTCCAATGGAAGCTACTAAAACAGTCCTGATTGATGCAGATATATATTACATCATTAAGCGAGAAAAACACATTTATGGATTGTAGAGGAGCAGTATGCCAGATAATGGACAAAATATTGCCTCGGGCTAATGTGCTGTGGAAGCGGGAAGCAGGGTTTGTGGTAACAAATTAATAGAACTTCGAGATGTTGCGTTTATTCAGAAAGAACCGAATGCTTTTCGGCAATTAGCCAGCATAGACAGAGTTTCCATGTGGTAACCCTGCTGCTGGCAGAAAGCTAGTGGGTAGATTGACAGACTCGGAACAGCTATTTAAGAATAAGGCTGCTGGGAGTGGGGAAATAGCCACAGACAGTTCAAGCTCCTGAGGACAAATGATGGTTTGTTATTATGCTTGAAACTATGTGAAATCGGTAAAGGCATCGTAGGAAGAAGTGAAACCATGGGGTGCTATTAGAAGTTGAGCAATTCTAGTTTGTGAGGGAATATGGATTCTACTTACAAAAGTAATAGCATATGGGAGAGGAAGAAGTCATTGTCATTGTTTTGAATTGCTAGTGAGCTATTCTATTGTGTCATGAATCTTAAGTCAAATTTCATGTTATTAGTATTAATTTTATTAGTGAGATGTGTGTGTACTGCCACAATATTGCTTTAATGAAATAATGTATTGTGAGTTACACTTCACAGATCTAATGGAACGCCTGTTAGATGTGGTGAGAATGTGCATGATGGGAAAGGGAGAGGAAGAAAGGGGGGCAAAGGTAGGGAGAGAAAGGAGAGAGGTAGAGATACACAGAGAAGCGGCAAGAGAGAGTTTTGTCCTGCTAGCTCATGTTTTTAAGCCTTCTAGCGACTTTCTTGGCTCCTAGCACGCTTTCTATCCACATTCCCTGCTTTTAGCCATGATTAGCTTTTCACCTGCATCTCTCTCTAACATGCCCATTCAGACAGACATCTTCGCATGTACTCGCTAAGGTGTTATTTCTTTCTCAACAGATTAGACATAGGAATCTTACTCATCTGTGTCAGGAAACCCTTGCCCAAGTCAAACATGGATCAACAGCATGTACCTTAAAAGTCCTCTGGATACATTTGGACATGAGGGCATGTAACATATTACAAATGACCCCAAATGGAACCCTTCTAGAAATTTCCATGTCCTCTTCCTTGAGAACCTGAGGAAACCATTTCTTCATGGAAAATTCCTCTTCTGATTCAGTGTGGATCATTCTTCCAGGTTTAGAGAACATTCTTGTATACATCTATATTGGGTTCAGTGTCATTGGATTATGTTCATGGGGTCCAATGCACAGAAACAAACTATTTCAAGACACAAGGAAGAATTAAGACAAACTGCAGCCAGAAAAATAGCTCAGTGGGTAGAGGCACTTTCTGACAAGACGGAATGACCTGAGTGTGATCCTTAGACCCATGAGGAAGGAGACAACTTACTTCTGAAAGTAGTCCTCTGGCTTCCGCTTATGGGCTGTGATGCCAGTATTGATTAGATAAATAAGTGGAATTGGAATCCTTTTTTAAAAAGAAATGTAGATGAACTAGAAAAAAAATGCAGGCTTATTCCGAGGGCTGGCTGACCAGACTGCAATAATACTCACATTCTGCTACCACAGCCATAAAATTTGGACTGATAAAATGAGAATCTTGGACAATAGTCTTTGTTAGTATGCTTGTTGGTCCAGAGACTTCCCTAAAAAAAAAGAGAGAAGAGCCTTACAACCAAAAGAAGAAAACAGAAAAAAGAAAAGGTATCAGCTGATCATTCTCCATTGTGCAAATATTAAAGTAAAGGGGAAATGTTTATTTAAGAGCAAGTCTCAGCCAGATAGATTAGCTATAACTCAAGTAATAAGGACAAAGGAAGCAAACTACACAGAGAGGGGAAAAGAGGAAAGCGCAGACTGTGAGAGTGAGAATCAATTGCCTGGAGTCTTTTCACTAAATGAAAGAAGGATGCAAACCAGTAGAGCACGAGAAGCTGCAAGGGGCACTGGAGCTGTCTAAGGTATCTATCTGTCTCCTTAATTTAAGAAGGGGACAGCAAAGCTATTGCCTATCTATGCTTGAAACTCACGGCGTAAGTGACACTCCTAGCTTCTTCCTAGTTTACTCTTTTTCTGTAACCTAAGCTGCAGAGAGAAGTATCTGTTTAGACAAACATTTATTTGTCTCTCTGATTATGTGTGTACATCATGGGGATGTGGGAACACCTGCTATATTAGAAATGACCATGAGAGCTAACCTTGGATCTATACGGAAAGGTTTAATCAAAGTCTTCACCCTTCAAACCACACTTGCTGTACACAGAAATAGTCGCGTTTGAAGACATTGGTGCAGAAAGGGCGATAGATAGGGTTGGGATATAGACTCAAGCAATAAATTCATTTTCCTGGAAACATGAGTGCCTGGGTTGGCATCCTCAGCACTCACATTTTAAAAAAAAAAAAAGGGGGGGGGAGCTGAGAGTGTCCTGTCCCTATATCCCTAGCACTGGGTAAGGGCAGTGTCAGGAGGATTATGATACTTGTTGCCAGTTGGCAGGTCCAGATTCAATGAGAAACTGATTTAAAACTAAGGCCAAGGGGTGTGGTGAAAGCCAGCCAGGCCCCGCCCTGCCTCACCAGGTGGGTGCTGCAGAAGCCAGCCAGGGTACCACTAGATGAACAACCAGGTGATGGAGATGTGGGAAAGCTAGGAAAGCAGAGAGGCGCGTGCGTGCTGTGGAGAGAGGTGGAGCTGGGGACACGACTGCAGTCACAAGGGTGAGACAGGGCTGAGGTACACAGTGGAACAATGAGAGTCGTTGGGGTAGTGGGCAGCAGCCTGGAGCTTACACAGACGCAGGCTCAACCTCTGAACTCATGGCCCGTCCTTTAGATCCCCCATCTCTGCGCAATTGCAGAAGCCTGAGATAAGGAGCAATTCATTTTCTGGTCCTCGGAGGACCACCATAGTCTGCCATACCACCAGAGACCATGTTGGTGCGTGTGATCCATGCTACTGGCCCGGGTTATGATGAAGTCTGAAATCCATGTGGACTTATGCTATCTATGCTACTGTGTGAATCCTAGGGGACTTGTCGCCTCGGAGAGCTATGTTGAAGTGAGTGGCACATGTAGCCAGGCAACTGAGGCCATGTTGAAACTCTGTGGTCCAGGCTGCTGCTGAGGGCCTTGAGTGCATTGATGATCCTGATACAACCGTGGGCCATGCTGATGTCTGTGGACCAATTTTGCCACCCAAGATCACGTAGGTATCTCTTGTCGGTGCTGCTTCCTGACTTTGGGTTGATGTCTTTTGGCTGCACTGCTGCCAGGGGCCATGTGGAAGTGAGTGACCCATGCAGCTACCTGGGGCCATGGTGATGTCCGGGTCTGAGCTTCCTTCAGAGGTCCTGTCTGGTTTCTGTAGTCCCGTGTTTGTGGTCTGTGATGTTACCAGAAACCATGTGGGAGCTTGTGATCTATGCGCCTTCTGACTGTGAAGAGCAGGGAAGCTACTTTTGTACTGATGATACACAGTTGAGAGGGAGGGACATGGAAGGCTTCTGTGACGACCCTTACCCCTACCTTAACACCCTCTCCAAAAGGTAACAGCCTAGACAGACAGGACACCATCGAAGAGAACGCTATAAAAGTGTGATAGAGATGCTGAAGTGTAGCTCTCCACAACTGACGGCTTCTTGCAATACTGTGTGAGAAGTCAGTTCTACTTAAGGGGCTGGCCACTGAGAGTTTGACCATGCTCCAGTGATTATATGGATAACACAAATTGGACTAGGTTATTTTATTCCTATTTTTATTGTTACTTTTTGAGGGGATCACAAGAGCAGGGGAGCAGACACAGAAGGACTGGGAAATGAGTGTGATGGGGTTCAGGATGTGAAATTCCCATAGAATCAATAAAAATGTTTCGGTGAAAGCTAAAATAAACTAAGGCAAAGGATGAGATGGTAGTAGAGGATACTTGGCATTGACCTCTGGCCTCCACACAAATGTACGTTATATGTGCTCCGACATACAAGTGAAAACACATGCATACACATAAAAAAATAGAGAAACTATTTTAAAAAGAAGGAATATTGAAATCACAGTTCATATCATTTAATGCCCTCTGAAGGGTAAATGCTAAACGAGAAAGCAAATGCTTTTCTTTTACACTTCTGGAAATGTAAGACAAGTAGACAGGACCCTTCAACAATCCTGACTCACCAGGTCATTTCTTTTTTTTTACAAATCTACTTTTATTTATTTACTTTTCATTAAATCCGGGATGGGTACAGCATCACACGGATTCTGTGTCCAATGGCCTTTGCAGGAAGGTTGCTTCGGAATTTGGCACGGACCATGCCACTGTTCCCATGGGCCCGAGTGACTTTCCCCCAGATCACTCTGGTTTTGTTTGGTTTGCCTCCAGGTGTCACTGTGTTGTTTTTCGCTTTATGCACGTAAGCACATCTCTTGCCCAAATAGAATTCAGTTTCATCTCGGGCATAAACGCCTTCAATTTTAAGAAGAACCGTGTGCTCTCTCTGGTTCCAGAGACCTCACTTATAGCCAGCAAACGTGGCCTTGCACCACAGCCTTCCAGACATAGTGTCTTCTAGAAGTCCTGTTCCCAGCAGGCCTCTACAGGCGCCAAGATGGCCGAAAGAGCCCCAGGTCATTTCTTAAGACACTTCACTCTCAGAGGCATAGAAGAAAATGGTGCTTGCCCAGGAAACATCTCAGCAAGGAACTTGATCTCTTCTTCTATCTGTTGTAAAAATATCCTCTATGGATTGCACACTGATGCTCCTTGATGTTATATAAGGATTGGAGCTTGATAAATGGTATTATACATTCGTTTCTAAAATAATGTCTGGCAAGGCTGTCAGGTTTATCAAAACTAGAAAAGACTTTTACCTTCTGGACTGAGTCATCGAAGGAAATTGCTTTGTGTTGGCGGGAATCGAAATAACAATTATCCCACATCTCTTGCTTCAAACATGGTGCTCTCTGTGACATCTGTGCATTTCAATTGTTGATTGATCCCTGGCCTCCCATCTGGTAAATTCCAGGAAGGCAGGATTTTTATGAAATGGTGGGCACGCGTCACACAAAATGTGTTCAGGTTGCACCTGAAATTGTAGCTTTCAGATGAGCAAGGTGTGCGGCTAATGACCCTGATGTGGAAGGGATCTTATTGGGCCCACAAAGTTTCTTTCTATAATTGCAATAGTAAGGCTCTGAGGGAGTTTAAACTCTGGGTCTTCTAGTTTAAGGTTGTGTTTTCAGCACGTTCTACAACCTACGGCAAGACTTTAGGGATGACTTGAGGAGCACTTAAGAAATCAACTCTAAGTAGATTGTTATCCAAAATATAATTTTTTAAAAAAACAAGTGTTAAGTAAGACTTAAAAGCAAGAAGATTCTCAAATGTATCAAAATTTTGCACGTTTCTTCTCCAAACTTTCCCAGGATTCAAAGAATACCTAAGAAACAGTTTCACCACTAATCCACATGGGGTCAAATAATGACCAGTGAGCGTTACACATTCAAGAAGAAAGTGAGTGGGAAATGGGACACTGAGGCATTTGAGAAAAACACAAAGAAAAAATGTTTTCCTAAAAGCTAATGACTACATCAGCAATGGTAATGATAAGAACAAGAAATCATAATCTAGTTATCTAAGCACATCTTTCCTATTCTCCTGTCTCACTGGATCAGTTCGGGCAAGTCGGCAAAGCATTTATTTTTTTGTTTGTTTATGTCATTTCTCTTAGAAAACTCTTCCTCCCCTTTGAGTGTTTCTACCTTTGTTTTTATTACCCTAATGAACAATTAATTATTTAGAGTAGAGCATGCTATCCAATAAGTTTTCCCTGTAGTGCTAGCTAGAACACCCTATCTTCTCTCTCAGAACTCTGCTCAACAAAACCCAGAAAATATGTTTATCATAAAATCATTTTACAGAACCACAGTCTAGCTGAAAGGAAATGCTAGTTCTGCTTGTAATTGCTGGCCCCAGTGAAGATTTGCAGGAAGAAAACAAAATGAACACCAATTGCCCATACTATTCGCATGTCTGGGCAGGGAAGTTTAGAGTTTGACGGGGGGTGATGCTGATGGAATTCTCAGAGCTGTTCCGTGGAGGCAGTGTTTCTGCATTGGATCTAACACAGGAAGGAGACAGACCTTGTTAACTTTCCACACTTCCTCACATCTTTCTCTGTGCTGCTAAGACACCTCTCTGGCTGACACCCAGCCGCAATTCCAGGTAATCTGCCCTCTCTTACATACTGAATTACTTGGTCCTACTTTGAGGATAGGAAGAGAAGAAAATAGGCAGTAACCAGTGTCTCGAAGGAATCATCTATATTTCTTGGGCACTAAACATCCTCTAATCTTTCCTGATGTTGCAGACTTTGAAAAGCGAAAGCAATTCTCATCTATGCCTCTATTGGCTCTTTATTTTTCCAGATGTAAGTTTGAATCCTTTAAACTGGTCAATCAGTAATGCTTTTCTCCTTATTGGGTTGATGCTAATTTAAATATAGGCATTTGTGTTCTGCTCTTAATCAGTAAAACCTTGCTATTTCTTAGAAAAAAGTCACTGATGAAAGATCACATATGGAGTTATTGTTTGTGACAAAGCTCTTGCTCTCAACAACCCAGTGGGTCAGACTAAAATCACTAAAGGGTTGTGACTAACATTCCACATCACAACGTTGAAAATATGATAGTGGATGCCCCCTCTCAAGAAAAAAATGGGATTAAAATCAGAACAACCTAATTACCCAAATAGGTAAACTGGCAAAGTGAGAAGTCTCCTTTGACTTAATCCCTAACAGAAAAGGTTACCTGAAGAAATTGATGCTGGTCAGTTTATTTTCTGTTCTGTTTTCTGTGCTCATCTTAGAAGAAAGTAACTTTGGAATGCAAACGACTCTAGGGGTGTATGGGTGGATGTGTTCTTTCCTGCGTCTTCTTCTGTCGATTACATCACCTCCTCTGACTGACCCTTTGAACATTTACTATGTTATGTGGGAAGGAAGACTGCCCAGTTTGAGAACCACAAAATAAGTCAGTTAAGTTCATTAATGCATTGTAAATTTAGCCTCTGGAAGTTCATGTACTTACACATACATATCACCCTCTATTTATCCCCCCTTCAGAGAGGGTATTTAGTATATTTGTAATACATCCTCGAAAATGTCTAGAAATCACCACTAATTTTAGCAAAGTTTAGTGTACAAAATCAGCTTACAAAACCCAGTAGCCTTTCTATACATCGACAGCAGACATACCAGGGAAGAGATCATGAACATAGTCCCATTTGCAAAAGCACCAAAGACAATAAAATATCCTTGGGATAAACTTAACCACGGAGGTGAAAGATTTCTACAATGAAAGTTTCTACTCTCTGAAGAAAGAATGATAAGGCACTAGAAAATGGAAAGATGTCAGATAGGCGTTAATCAGTGGAACTGATATTATGAAAATGACCATCCTACCAAAAGCAATTTACAAATTCAGGGCAATCCCAATAAAAATGCTTTATTCTTTATAGAAGCAGCAAAAATTTTAAAATTATATGGAACCAAAAAAGAAAAAAAACAAGCAAACTGGCTTATTTTGCTTAGCCCAATGATCCCCAATTCCACCCATCTTCCTGCATATGGCAAGATTTCGTTTTTCTTTGTGATTGAACAATACTCAGTATGATATATTGCTGGGGGAACTGCTTCCCCGGATAGATTTAAACAAATCTTTACCTCCTCCTTATAGGACACCAACGAGAAACCAAAGTGTAATCCCACCAAAGCCCAACCTAGGGAAGCACTGCGCTTCCAGGGCTCTCTGATAGAGCAAAGGTATGGGTTACTTCCAGGTGTTTGGATGATCCCAGAGCAGCCACCACTACAAAGTCACACTCTCGCATGACAGTTTCCCATAGTCATGTAGATGGAATCTTCCCACAACCTATCACACCCCACCCTATCCTAGTGAACTTTGCCACCCTCCAAAGACTCAAGCACATGCCAAGACAAGAGGCAACAAGCAAAGCAGGCAGAAATATATACAAATGTCCACGATGTACAGGAATGAACTGATAGAACTTTAGAAGGGTGGGGTCCAATGACCATCCCTAACCCTCCTTCTATAACGGAATGTCAACAGTCAGCAAACCTGATCTCTGTGGGTTTCTTGCAAGTAGTCACTGTGTTCAAATGAAGAAAATGGTTGTTACACTATGGGGACAGTATTGTTTAGTATATGTATATGTATGCCATATTCTAGATAAACAGTGATGTGGGATTCCCCTTTGTATGCTGTGAATACAATTGGTTAATTAATAAAGAAAACTGGCTTGGCCTGGTAGGGCAAAAGAATAACAGTAGGCATGGAAAACTAAACTGAATGCTGGGAGAAAGAAGGGTGGAGTCAGAGAGAAGCCATGTAGCCTGCCAGAGCCAGATGGAACTTTAGCTGAAGACACAGCCACATGGCAATACACAGACTAATAAAAATGGGTTAAATTAATATGTAAGAGTTAGCCAAAAAGAAGCTAGAGCTAATGGGCCAAGCAGTGATTTAATTGATACAGTTTCTGTGTGATTATTTCGGGGCGAAGCAGCAGGGAACCAACAAGTGGCCTCCTCCTTACAACAATCCAGTCATCTGCAGACATGGCCCTATGTTTAGTGCATATTGTAGCTGATTCAGAATGGAGCAATAAATATGGCAGGCAGGTATCTCCCTGTCTTCACACTTTGCCTCCCTCAAAGCAGCACACACACAAGCATGATATACCTGGACTCTCTGGCAGTTCTAGTTTTAACTTTCCCAGCCAACTCCATACTAAGTTTAATACTAACTGAACTAATTTACATCCCATGGAAAGTATAAAGGATTTCTTTATTTTTCACATCCTCACATATATATTCTTTATACTCTTTTAAATACTAGTCATTTTGACTAAGTTATGATCAGATTACAATGTGGTCTAAAAATATTAAACTTTTTACAAATATTTATGGACTGTATTGGGGGATGTTTCTGTCCAGAATATTGTGCCAATTTTTTAATTGCTTATTTTTGTATTTGTTCTTTTCATGTTAAATTTGTTAAAATCTCTGTGCAAGCTGCACACCAATGCTCTGTCAGATAAATAACTGACAATGATTTTCTCCCACTCTTTAGGTATGTACTGCTATTTGTTGGAAACCCTCCTTCTTCTGAGATACAGTGGTCTTACATTGTCAAGGTTCCTCTAGTTTTCTGTCATTAATATGGGCTGACAAAACTATTCTCTTTCAAATTCTTTATGTTCTATATTCTTTAAAATGGGCAAGTCACCAGGAAATGTGATTGGAGCTTTTATTTTATCTCATTTGTGTACGTGAACTTCTATTTAAAGTGATTATTGGTACAGTCTTTACCTTGCCTTTTACTGCTCATCGAATGTTCTCTTTCTATCCTTTTTGGCATGGTTAGGCATTAGTGCTGGTTGTGGTGGCACATGCCCGTAGGATTTGCTGAAGGAGGCAGAGGCAGTAGGATCATGAGTTCGAGGCCAGCCTGGGCTACACATGGTTAGGCATTAGGGTTCTGTCTTTTCTTCTCACTTAATATGTCATACTTCATTTTTAAGTGTTTATTTTTGAAATTATACTATAATTACATAATTTCTTCCATTCACTTTCATCCGTCCAAACCCTCCTATTTATGCTTTCCTGAACCTTTCAAATTCATGGCCTCTTTTTTTTTATTAAATTGTTGATACACACACACACACACACACACACACACATACACATACACACACACACATATATATTATATATATATATATAATTTTTGAGATATATGCATATAAGTATTTTTTTCCTCAATACATAACTGCAACTTACTCAGTCCATGTATTGTTGCTTGGACCTACGTGTTTTCAGAGTCTACCATTGGTATTGGAAAACCTATTGGTGGGTTTTTCCCTGAGGAAGACTATTTCCCTTGATCTCAGCACTCTTCATTTGCTTATAGTTCTTTGCATGCCTATTGATGTTAGCCTTGTTTAGGGCATGTTTAGGCCACTTGGTGAGACTTCACAGGTGTAGTTTTTGATATTTCCAGAAGATACACTATCTCACATCAAACTCCCTGGTCCACTGGCTTTAGCAACCTTTTCACCCTTCCTCTACAATGTTCCTGGAGCCTTATAAAGAGAACAGAGCTGTTGGTCCACATTTTTAATCTAAGTCCTACTGTGTACACCGCTTATCACTTTACTGTAGTGGGTGTACTTTACTTGCGTGTATTTATGATGTGTATATGTGTGTATACTGTATGGCTAAGTCTTTGAATGTGTGTATGAGTGTGAGTATGCCTAAGTGTTGACATGCTTATGCCATAGGGCCTATGTATAGGTCAGAGGACCTCGGGTGTCAGGCTTCACGTTGTCTCACCACTGTAGGCACCTGGCCACCTGGACCGTGAGCTTCTGGGGATTCTCTCATCATAGGTGCACTGGGATTATAGATGTATGTTACTGCTGCATCCATCAGTATGTGCTTCTAGAGGTCTGGTCCACACACTTCTTCATCCAGCTACGTTTTCCTCTGAGTCCTCTCCCAGACCACATGTGCATTTTTACAGAGAATTTCCAGTTCATTTCTGTCTTATTTTTTATTAGGGTGGGGGTGCAAAATGAATTGACTTCATGAAACTTTGGGGTTTTAAAGTATACAGCCATTTTATGGCTTAAAATATAGGGTAATTTAAATATTTAATTTGGAAAGTCTACGAGGACTTAACGTGTTCCTTTTAGTGGTGCCTGAGGGACTTCCTCTTCCTACCTGTGTTCCTACTCCTGATTCTGCTTTCTTCCCCTCCACCCTCTCACCTTCCTTCTTCTCCTTCCTGCCCTGTTTCTCCTCTTTTCCTAAGGAAGTCTGTATTTCTGCCTGGAGATCTTTCCTCCATAGGACTGCAGTTGAGTTGGGCCCCTTTCACATTTCAGATATTTCACTGCTCATGTCTTACTTTCACTGTTTATGTTGAGACATTTGATATATCCCTCATCTTTCTTTCTCCATACACAGAATTTCTTTTTGTCTCTTTTCAACTTTTTCTCTTGTGTTCTTCAGCTTTGGCTTTCTGTAATTTGAAAATAATACATCTAAGGCTTTGGTTTTGTATGTGTTTGGTTGGTTATTTTATATCCTTTGCATCTCCCCGACCTTCTTGGGTCTATGGGTTTGTGAATGTCATTAATTTTGAGAGTTTCAAGGTATTTGGGGATTTTAAACATTGTGCTCTATTCTTCTCTTCCTGGCATTCGATTTGCTTGTACTCGGTATGTCTGTTGATATTGTCCCCACGGCTCCTAGACATTGGGCTTTGTTGTCCATTTCATTGCTGGAATTGTCAATTCAGCCCATCTTCAGGCTTGCTCATACAATTTCTGAGACTATCTACATTGATATTAGCTGCCAAAGTGACGTTTCCCCTCTGTAACTACGCCCTGTGCTGATAACACCTCCTCTTCATCTTCCTTCAGCATCTCCCTGCAGCTTGCACTGTGCATCTGTTCCTTCACATCTTCTACTGTCCAAAGACTATAACAAAGCAGATATTTTTCTAAGTTCTTTCTGAAGAATACAGCTACCTTGTTGGGCTAGTGGCTCGGCAGCCTTGTAACATTTCCATTGTATAGCAGAGAAAAAAATGCAACTGTCCCACACTCCCGAATTATGAACTTTGAGGAATATTACTTATAATGTTTATTAACTTATTATTTTAGTTGCAATGCTATTGTTTGGCAATTAAAGGAAAGAAACAGCAATACACAAACTATGTTTGATCTAAACAACTTGTTTTAGTCAAATGCCCTTTACAAGAAAATTTTCTCAATTTATTTATATCATTAAAAGAGTTTATTTATGACCCTTGAAAAACGTATCTACTAGTGTGAAATTCTAACTGGAAGCAATTTTGGAATGTTCCCAGACTTTCATTACAAATTTGTGTGGCAGAGATGATTTCTTTCCGTGTTGAAAGGATGCATTGTTTCATAAATACTTATCTTGGCTTACGGGAAAACAACATTGCACTGAATTTGTTCCTGGTGTAAAGGCACTCTACAAGTAAGTTAACAACTTAAATGCAGAAAATAAAAGGATGACGCTCTCAGATACAATTAAAGAAAAATACTTTTATACTAGAACTTTTGTGACAGGTCAGAATACTAATGTTTCCCAGTGCTTAACTCTTAAGAATGAAAGAAATTATGAAATTATTCTAAATAATTAAATAACTAAATAACCAAGTCAATTAAGCGCAGGGAGCATTGTCTGTCTTTTCCACAGTGTTGCTAAGACAAATGGGAGGTACACAGGCAAGGTAGAGACATCCAGTGCCTTTCACACCACAGAAAGAAACAGAGAGAGCAAAAAGATACAAACAAGGCAGAGATCCCAGACTGACCACAGATCACAAAAGCCTCAGCATAGTAAGAGAATTAAGTCAGTCTAAAAAAGACAAATATTGCCTATTTCCTTTTATTTCTGGATACCAGATATTTTAAACATATAAAATCATATGGATGCTCACTGTACGAAAGATGTGAAATCATCCGGGGAGCAAAGAGAACACATTGGAGGGTTGATAGATATGGGGAATATATATCAGTATATGTATACATGCTTGAAAATAGCTTTATGTAACTGTATGCTTAAAGATACATATGTGTTAGAACAATCTCTGTTGTCTGAAGTTAGGCAATGATTTCCAACCTGTAAAATAAAAAACGCTAAGTGGAAAAGAGCAAATAGGGAAGATAAAATCATTTAATCCTGTTTGTTAGTCATGGAGAGAAGCTACACAGTTAAAGGTACTTAAGGCTCTTGAGGAAAACCCCAGTTAGATTCCTAGCTCCCATGTCAGGCAGCTCAATTTTACCCGCCACTCCAGCTTCAGAAGATCCAGCACCCTCTTCTGGCTTCCTTGGGCAACTGCAAGTATGCATACACAGAGAGAGACACACATAAGCACATAATTTTGAAATAATAAATCTTATTTTTAAATGAACTTGTTTTTCAAAAGTGAAAGGACAGCTAACAGAGGGAGAGAAGATATCTGTAAATCTGATATCTGACACGTAAGTTTGTAAAAGTTAATTCTGGCCAACCTGATAGGATAAAATGTTCTCAAGTACTTGGCAAGGCATCTGAATCAGTTTCAATATCTCTCTCTCTCTCTCTCTCTCTCTCTCTCTCTCTCTCTCTCTCCACCCCCAAATTATATTTATGATGTAAAGCTCTCAGCTAGTTAACCACCTGCCCCAGTGCCATGCCTGTGTACCTCCATGTTTCCCATTGAGATGGTTGTGGGCTCACCTCCTGAAACTGTAAGCAAGCCCCCAGTTAAATAATTTCTTTTATAAGTTGCCTTGGTCTTGGTCGTGTATATCTTCCCAGTAGTAGAACAGTAACTAAAATATGTTTAGTCTTCCAGAGACTTGGATCTTTAGCTTCAGAGTGAAGATCACACTCCAGTTGTTTCCTGGTTCTCCATCTTCTATGAATTTTATTGGGGTTATTCCTTTAAAACGAGGACCAATTCTCATCATTATCATTAATCTTCACTCATCTATTTATTTTCTATTTATTTATCTCTACTAGTAAGATTTTCGCTAATATAACATACATAAAATCACCTTATAAAAAAGAATTTACACTTACAATTTTGGTCGATGACCATTTGTTAACTTCCTTTGGTCCTTTGGTGGCCCAGATTCCATAGAGGAAGTCAAGAGAAGAGAAAATGTGTTGTTTTATGTCAACTAGATAGTGAAAGGCAAAGACACCAATTACTCACAATGCCCTTCAAAGGAATGTCCCCAGTGACCTTAAACAGGGCCAACTGAAAACCAATTATCAAACTTTAACAAATTACATATTTGAAAGCATTCCAGATCTAAACTGTATTACTGTTTCTTTATTGCTATGTATCTCTCTGTCTCTCTGTCTTCTATCTCCTATTTCCTATTGGTTCTTTCTCTTTGGTGAATTCTGATACATTTTTACATCCACACTATATTTTAAAAAAACAATGCAACTTAGCAATAGAAAGACAACTAATCAAATTAAACACAGGCAATTTTCGTGTATATTTTTCCAGACGGGAAAACTGTCAAATAAAATCCATAACCAGACACCAATTTCAGACCCATCAGTATCATTATAATTTAAAGTAAGGTTCATGAGAAGCTAAGAAAATTTTTAAAAAGTTGTGATTCTCATATATTGTACATGGGGATATAAAATAGTGTGACCACTTTGGAAAACAATTTGATAATTTTCAGAATTAAGTATCAGTCTAACACATTTTGTAGCAATTTCACTTCTAGGTTTACAATGAAAAGAAATGGACACAAATTCACATAACTTGTACAATATTCACCCTAGCATTCCTTAGACCAAAAGTGGGCATATCCCATGTTCTTTCACAAGATTAATGGGTAAATAAAATTTCACTCAGTGGAATACTATTTGGTAACAGAGATGTGAAACACTGATCCATGAGTCTCTTAGTATTTCCTAAGGGTTGTAGCTGGAGCGATGTCTCAGTGGTTAAGAGCACTCGCTGTTCTTCCTAAATTCAGGGTACAGCATCCACATCAGGAGGCTCACAACTGCCTGTAAAGCTCTGGGAATCCGACGCCCTCTTCTGGCCTCGATAGGCACACTCACGCATACAGCAAATACACACAGAGAGGCACAGAAACTAATAATGATTGAGTAAATCTACAAAGTATCTTAAGTCAAGGTGTGTTATCATGAGAACCATAATACTTTGTGACTTAATTTGCATTAAGTGTCTGGAATAATTGCTACCAGAGGACAAAGAGCAGCTGGGTTCCAGCTGTGGCATTATTGGGAAGGGAGAGTGGTTTTGGCTAACTGATGTGGGGTTTCTCTTTGCAATGACAAAAGTGTTCTGAAAGTCATAGTCATGATGAATGAGCAACTCCATGAAAACAGTAATGGCCGGGAAGGCTAATAATTATTACTTTAAATTTGTGAGCTGTATGTTACTCATATCTCAGTCATCTGCTTTTATGAAGACAGGAATCCAGGGACAGGGTCCTGGGAGCCTTCCTGGTTGCCACACATTTTAAAAAGTAAATTTTCCCTACCTACTCCCTGGAGCCTTTGACATCTGAATCTGTATAATATGTCTTGGTCAGAATGGCATGCCTATGTTGTCAGTGTTAGGTCTCTGTGGTTTCTTTTTAGGGCTTCTCCTCATGGTTTTGTATATGATGGTTTCAGCAATGATTTTTCTTCTCATTTCTCCCAGGGCTCCCAGCCAGTTGTCTTTCTCAACCACGTCATAGCTTTCTCTCCTCTCCATATATCCAAATGCCTTGACTCCCCTCTTTCTCTTGCTGCCCATGTGTAGGTGAACCACTTGAGATATGGCCTCAATAGTATTGACTTTCTGAAGCTTACAGTAGAATTACCAAATCGTCATCTTGTGGATTTCCCATCGCCAGCGGCTCCTCAAACAGAAGGTGCCTCAAACCTCAGTCCTCCCCTATTGTGCTCAGCAACCCTGCTCCAGTCACTTATGCCTATTCCGCCATCCATGTCGCCTCAGGGTCTGCCTGAATCCCTCTCTCCTCTTCAGCCCCATCTTGCTCCCTAGTGGACTTCTTCTGTCACCTCCTAACTGAAACAATAGACTAAAAATCCCAATGTAGAATGTTTGTGCCAAAGATATAAAGGGTGTTTCCCCAGAGGAAAATTGTGGTGGTAACAGTAGGAATCTGAATTTTTAAAAGCCCTAAAGGGGAAGGATAAAATTAGGAGAAAGAACTATTTGGAGAAATGAATTTTTAAAAGTGCTTTTCAGTTCAAATATTGGCAGATTCTGCGCTTTATTTTCGAGCGCATGTCAGTCTCAGGCACACCTAGTCCTCGTCCGAATCTTCTCTATTTCATGGTGTGAACGCTCGGCTTCAAAATCGCCCATCTCCTCCTCACTATCATGATTAACGTTGTCATATTAGAATAATGGCTTCCTAAAGGAATTCTCCTGGCTGCAGTTTCTTACCTGTCATTTAAAGTTTGAAAATCTCATTCTTAAAAGCAGAGATAGTGTTTTTCACCTATTAGATTAACAGGACGGAAAAAAGACAGACGCTGTGCAAAAGTTGGGGGAAAGCTCTCTCTACTGAAGGGGGCGGTACTAATGGAGCTGATTTTTTTTTAAGACCCCATAATGCTTTTTTAAATATACATGCCATTTGATTCTGGGCTTCCACTTTAAAACTGTATGCTCTACAGAATTGCTTGCACATTGAAACAAACTATCCATTGTTTCATTTTTTTTCCTACGAGGGGAAATTTTAAAACCTACTTAAATGGGCTCAAGAGAACCTTTAAATTATGATGCATATATGTTCTCCTGCATAGATGGTAAGTAGTTATTTTAGCATTGCTCCATATTCCAAATATTTTTCTAAACATGTAAATGAACACTTGTTTTATTTATTAAAAATCTTCAAATGTTTATTTTTTTTATTTTGGTGTGTATGTGAATGTGTATATGTTTGTGTGTTTGTATGTATATGTTTGTCTGTGTGTATGTATGTGTTTGTGTGTGCATGTGTATGTATGTGTGGGTGGGTGGGTGGGTAATGGAAAAGGCCTTAAGAGGGTGTTGGAGCCGGTATTACAAGTAGTTGCGGGCCAAAAGATTTAGATGTTGGGAACTCCTGTCCTACTGAAAGGGCAGCAAATGCTCTGAACTGCTGAACCATCTCTCCAACCCCAACATTTATTTTATTTTTAGTCTTTTCTTTAATAATTACAATATAATTACATCATCTCCCCCTTCCTTTTTCCTCCTCTAACCCCTCCCATATCACCTCCCTACAACCCATCCATATGTGTAGCAGCTCATTCCCTTTCAAATTCATGGCCTCGTTCTTTGATAGTATCGTTACACACACACATATTATATTTATTTATATATAGTGATATGTATTTATATATCACTATATATAAATAAAACCTAGTGAGTTTGTTTAGTATTGTTTGTGAATATATAACTTCAGGACTGACCACTTTGTATTGGAAAACCCATTAGGGGACTCCTCCCTGAGACAGTGATTCTCCTCTCTGGGCAGCCATTGCTGTTGGCCTTGGTCTAGGTGCAGGACCTTGTGAGATTTCGCCCTTCTGCATTAGCACAACTGTTGGCATTGTCATTGTTCCAGCCTCGCTTAGACAGCCATATTGTTGCTGTACCATGGATGTGGTTTCCTTGTCCTTCCTAAAAAGGCCTGTATCAAAGAAGCTTCTCTTGGCAGCGAATGAAGATCATTACAGAAAAACCACAAATGCAGAGGTCAAATTGTTATGGGAAACCCAGCCCCAGAAAATGCATCTACAACACAACTCCTACGCATACTGCTGAGGGATTTTCTCAAAACGGGGATTGGAAAAATTATAAGACCCAGAAGACCAGAAAGTCCAACATTTATCTTTCAAATGCAAAATATAATTTGAAAGATTTTAATGACTTGATAGTCTCAAAAGCATTTTATAATTATATATGTAATTCTTACAGCGTTCTTCAAATTGCACTTGCATAGTGCATATAACACTCTAGCGCTCATTTTCAGACAAGGATCACAAGATGCTCATGGTTCCTCAGCTCTGGGCTTCAGTGCTAGGATTCAACACAAGCACCATTGATTTTTAAGCTCTTCCCCAGATTTTGTCACAGCAGCTATTGAAATCTATGAAAACAGCCAGAATATATTAAGTGGGACAGCTGCTCACGGCTCATGCTTTGCCCTCCAGGTAAAATCCTGTGACCATCAGGGCAGATTCCTCCCTGTGACTCGGACACAGCAAAGCTAGCAGCTAAGACCAACATGCCGCCCAGACAGAGATCACGCAGCTGCCTCTGCAGGCCCGGCTGCTCCGGGTAGACTCTTGCAGAACAGTTACCTGTCTTTCCTAGTGTGTGTTCCTATGTGAAATCCTCTACTGTTACAGAGGAGCCGTACACAAATCAACTATGTGGCACCTACCTCACTGTTTCCCAGGACTCAGCACCTCAGAGTGGTTGCTGTAGGCTAATGCTACCCGGGTATCCACGCCAACTTCACCATTTACTACACGATATCCTATCAAGTACAATCTCTCTGAGCCTCCGCTTCTTTACCTCTGTTTATTATAATGTAAAGATCACAATATTCCTTACGTCTCAGAAGCAACAGACCATGCCGTGTCTGTCTTAGCAGCTGGCTCATAGGAAAATCTCTCATTTCAAATGACTCGTATTTTATTGAAATTTTTTTGGGTGTGGAAATGTGACAGTAGATACTTGGGTCTCTTTCCCATACACCACCACACTACAGAATCAGGTATCACTTTTTTCATCTTTACAAAGAAACTCCTGAGGCAGTGTTTCAAGTTCATGTGGAAAGGTAACCTTTAGGTAATAGCATTAAGGCAGACCTAAGTTTTAGGGATTCCATCCTCGTCAACAAAATTCGTACTGCCCTTTCTACCATGTGAGGACTCCAAGGAGGTCACCTCTATGGAATACTTAATTGTCCCTTTAAGTCTGCTGGCATCTCGATCTTGAATTTCATGGCTTCCAGAATCATTTGCTATACACATATCCGTTGTCTATACATGGTCCAATCTAAGCCTGAAAAAAAAACAAGACAGGGAGCTCGTTCCAAAATGGAGGACTGCAATATCCACAGGTTTTAATTCGGGCAACAGCCGTAGAAGGGAGGGGGCTTTTGGCATCTGGTGGTTAGAATCCAGGGACGCTGCTAAGCATTTTGCACTGCCCAGGGGACAGTTCTGCCAAGGAAAAAATTATCCTGCACAGTAGTGCTGAAGTCGAACATTCTGTCTTCACCAGGATGGAAACAAGCTTACACCATTCGCTTTCAGGCCCTTGCTGTTTATCGATTTCTTCAATTACTGCAAATGTCTCACCTTTTCCTTTTTTGCTGTGAAATGAATCTGCTTATTTTGGTAAAGAAGAGGTGTGTTATATGTAAGTCCAACAAAATGCATGACAATCACTGGGAATGTCAACCTCAACTCATTTCCGACTGCTTTGTCAGTCAATAGCCATTCACTGATTCTTAGAATTAGGAGACCTCATGGCTAAGTTTTACGTAGCAGCCAGAACTGTGCCATGAACGGATAAATGAGGTTTGTGATGATCCTGGGAGTGGCCTTTCAGCACCCGAAATAGTCAAAGGACTCAGAGAGCCGAATGCTGGCAATCAATCAATGCAAATTTAAGCATTTATTGAGCTCCACTAATGAACTCTACTCTATGTCAGATGTTACGGGGAAAGAAAAACTGCCTTATATGTCTTTTACATCCCCCGAGGAGTGTTTAGTCAAGTTCAGGGGGGGAAAAAGTGGTATTTAAAGATTCAAATAGATGTTATACTTTGAGTCCCTAAGAGTTCTCTGTGAAGGACAGTTAAATGGCAGATGATGTCTCGTATGGCAATTTGATAAAATGATAAAAGAATTCCTATTAAGAACTATTTTTACAATTTTATAATACAATCATGTGACAGATAGAGTCACTGTGAAACGAAGGCAGGCGCTCCTTTTTTAAAACTATTTAATTTAAATTTCTAAAAATAATTTCAGATAGATTAGGAAGATGGCCCAGTCAGTAAAACCCTTCCCACACAAGCATGACAATGTGAGACCATACGTCAGCACCCATGGAAAAAGGCAGTCACGGAGGGACTAGCTCTCGATCCTCGCCCTGGGTATGTGGGGATAGTCAGTCCTGCTGCGTCAGTGGGCTCCAGATTCAGTGAGACCCTGTCCCAAAGGACAAAATCGAGAAAGAGGGAGAAAGACGTCTGATGTTTACCTCAGGTCTCCAAACACCATACATAAATAAATGACTAAAACAGAGCGGTTTTATTTCCTGAAGATGACAACTCTCGACTCATGGCCTCTGTAGTCGAAGGAGTGTCATAGAGCTCGCAGTGAACCTGATAAATCCCAGGGCACCGAATGCGCCCTTTGTATGCTTCAGCTGCTTTGGTTTCCAGATTTTAAATGTCTATGGCCCTCAAATATAATTTTTAAATCTGAGGGAAAAGGGAGTTGTTTCTTGGTTGATTGCATTAAATCAACTAGGCTTACTATTCAGGCATAGATTTAACTAGTTATTCACAGCACCTTGTCAAATAATGCCTGTGTGTTTTCCAGAAAGTCTGCAAACAGCAGAGAGGTTAGGTGTAGGGGTGCCCTGAGCTTTTTCTCTGGGTGCAATAAGGGAATACCTGGTTCTGAGAGGGTTCAGGCCATAACTGTGTGCTGTGAAGGGGACAGTCGGCATGATTTTACCTTCCGGGTGGCAATTACCTTCACAATTGCATGCACATGGAGAAGAAAATAAACTCCAAATTACATTGTGAACTCTGGAGATTAGTGTATCATTTCATGGACAGTTGAACCTCTGTCCCACATAAATGCTTCCATAACAAAGCAAGAAGCATCATTACACCATCTCCTGGCTTTCCATGGAGTTTGCATTAGGGCGTTGCCACCTGACTTCTATTACGGAGAACGGGAGTCCGGGTGGGGGATGAAAACACAAACCAGGCTTTCAAAAGTTAGGGAAACATCTGTGTCTGTCCTTAAACACGCATCCTTGTGCTCCGGGTAGCCATGGAGGATAAGAAGCATCACCCACTCTGAGCCTTCCGGTAGTGGAATTACGTACAAATCGTACCTGTGAAGGCAGGTGTACAAGCAGAATGTGTGCCAGTAGAGACCACTCTCAGCCTTTGGGGGAGGGTTTAAAATGCTTTATAGCTCCAAACCAGCCTTTGGATGCTCAGATCGAAACAGAAACTCAGATTACGACTTCCTGCGTTGCTGAGATAGTGAATTAAGGCACTTCTGAGAGTTTGCAGACAAAGGACAGGAAATCTTTGAACTTTGGACACCTGATCAGGCTGAAAGATTTCTTCCAGTCTCTTAGCCATCTCCCCATCTGACCCCTGTACCCAGTGCTCCTTCAGTCATACCCTTCACTTTAATGTCAAAGTTAAATTGGGGGCGTGGTTTCATATTTTCACCTCCACCGTTCCCAGAACATTCACAGTAAAAAACGTGCAGAGTTTTCGCCCTTATGAGATATTTTCCCCCAAATCTCTCCTGCCCTACTTTTCTTCCTTACCTGTGTTCAATCTATTCTCTTTACGTGAAAATTTAAGTCTGATTGGTACATTAGAGGGTAAAAATACTGAATGATGTTTACACATTTTCATCAGTTTCTCAGTATACAATTGTAAAACAAGAGTAAGGAAAGCGAAACAGAGGGCAAAGCCAAAATGGAAAGGATTACCAGGGCCAAACCCCTGGCAGGTGATTTGGGCCTGAGAAGTTCAGTCCTTTACCATTTCCCAGGCCTCTGCTAATCTTATCTCTCCTTATGTTCCACCTTTTCGGTGGATGCTCAGACAGAAGCTTGGTGTCTGCATGTAGCACTTACTAATGAGATGTCTCAAGCTCACCAATACTCAAACTGTTTCCTCCAGTTCATGTTCATTGTTTTTAACCAGACCAGAGTGAGGGGGTTATGATTGTATCTGAACATGATGAACCGGTTACCATTGATTTAGCCTAGTAGACCTGGCTAGATCTCAAGGCTCCCAAAGAAGAGTATCCTATAGGCTCAGAACTGACTGATTTGAAATGTCCAAAAAATATGTGTAAATCTCAGAATACTAGCAGCTAATATGAAAACAAGTTGGGACAGTTATGTTGCCAGTGACTTATAAAAATTAACCAATAGTCAGAACAAGCCTAGAACTTCATTCAACTTTAAAGGACCTGAAATCTCAATGATAAAAATAGAAATATCTTCAAGATCTTAAGTGTGAGTCATGATGTTGTTTTTCAAAACATTGTCTAGAAACCCTAGAAGACTAGTGTGTCACGAAAGAAGATACATTAAAGCTGGTCTCATATTACTAATACCATCACATCTATTTTTATCCTGCAGTGAGGAGCACCCTCATTCTACTGAGTACTTCATTATTCTATGTGTGCTTTGATTTGGTCTTTCATTTGCCTTTTCTTCACTATTTCAGCTGGAGCTGATTCAGAACAGTTCAAGCCCACGACATAGTCACGACTCTGAGAACCTAGCATCATCAGGAGCATACACCAAATACATCTCCTCATTCTCATGCAGGCTCAGAACATTGAATGACATTGTAATGTCATGCATTTTGTATGCTAGCCCAGGCAATAGTCCCTGGGTAAGGCCCTAGATGAGCTATGATATGTGGCCCCCTATGATCTTGAACAGCCAGGAGTCAGCCTTGAGGAGTCTGATACCACACTGCTGATCCTGCCTCTCCAGTGTTTTTTAGTGATGGAGCTGAAAGTGTATACTTCTATTAAAGCCAACATACTCTTTTCAAATTAGGAGGAGTTTTATTCTGTATTAAAACTATTGCTGCCATTCAAATGATAGAATCATAATTCAGACGTAGGATCAGATGCCCAGAAAATGTACCTCATTGTTTCTTTCACGCTGCTAAGCCATGGATAACATTTATTTTTTAAGACATAATGATATGGGGAGAATAGATAACTGTGATTCCACAAACAGTGGAGAAGAAGGACCAATTATCAGTCACCAACAGACTCAGATAATTAAGTCTTCCTACGAAAACTATCTATAAAAATCTGAATTTGTGTGCTATTTTTAATGTCAGTATAAAATACTTGAACAGCAAATGACTTAGATTTCACTGAAATATTGTCTTTTCAGTTGGCAGTCACTGAAAACATTTATGGTTAAAAGGTCCATTGGCCAGAGCCCTTATCAAATTGAGGCGTGTGCTCCTTATCAGACTGAAGACAGTGTGGCTGAGTTGTTTTGATCCACTCTTCCCTTCTCTGGTAATACAAAGGAAACGCTACACTTGTTTCTGTCAGAGATGATGCTCTGAAGTGCAGGGAAAATGAGACCCTAGACCTTCTGTTTGTCTTCCTAGAATAATTTCCTAATGAAACTTCAGAAAACCATCAATGATTATGATCTGAACCCAGCTATTAAAATAAGACTTGGCCAAATAATTGATAATGCATATCAATACTAAATAGAGCTACTTTTCTGTTGTTTTCATTTTCTTGTTATAGTCTTTGTTGACTGCAATTACTGGGCGATCTCTCTGGAACTGAGCAAAGAAGTCTAGCCAGAAGTGATAGGGTTGATGACTGTGAATGCCAGTGATGAAAACTCATGAGGCTAGAAAGAAATTTTAGAGTGTGTTCATCCCTGAGATTCAGCCTGGTAACAGAATGGCACTTAACCCTGCAATATTCACAGTGTCTCTCACAATCGTACAAAGAGGCTGCATCGTTCCCGCACCCTAAGATGTCCCTGATGCAGAAGTTTTTCCCTTCTGTCTTTGTCTGATGAGATTCCTCTCGTCCTTAGTTTGCTCCTGTGCAGAATAACTATAATCCACTGCTAAAATCATATCCTTTCAAAACTGGGAGAACAAAAATCACTACATTCCTGTGTTTTATCCTCACGGGGACAGCCTTGACTGCTTTGTGACTCTTATGGACGTGTTCCAAGTGACAATAGAAGGATCATATGATTGCACGGAAGAGGCTGGCATATGTGGCCCTTCCTAGATCATTCACGGAGCTCCTTGGTGAATGAGGCACATTTCCAACTGGAGTTGAATTAAGGATGAGACATTCACGGTGGGTTAGTCAGCAGTCTACCGATGGTTTCTTTCATGATCTATCAAGTTAAATAGCCAACCCATTCAATTGAAACTCCTAATGTGTAGCAGATCTGTAACTAAACTAATTAACATTTTATCCTCATATGAAGAACACATTTACTCTGTTTATATGGGATTATATTTATAAGATTTCCTCCAAACCATCTGTGTGGTCTCTTGTAAAGCTTCATCTTTCTTGGAGCATATTTCCTTAGCAGAAAAAAAAAGTACAAAACTGTTGTTGGTAAAGACATTTATTCACCACTAAAGAATCCCTTTCCAATCTAGAGACAAAAAGAGGCTCTGTGTGTTGTCAACTAACACTTGCTACCTGGGAAAAAGATTGATTTTTGTTTGCAAACCGTATGCTCGATATCAAAATCATGTTTAGAACCTTTCACTCGTGATTGCAGATTGATACAGTCCTCCCTGGAAACTGTATTTATCTTTTCCAGCGCTCATCAAGCACTAAACACCTAACCAGGTTGCAAGAAGAATCTTTAATTCCATCATTTCACTCTGGTAATTGCTTTTTCCTCCTTATGTTTAACCAGAGTAAATGAACTATAATTTGAAATTTCTCTTGACACGCCTATCAGATGCTCCAGAAAACTCAGCAAGGTGAAGCAGAATGGAAAAGGCACTCAAAGTAAAAAATCTTTTCCTCTGAAAATGAAAAAGAGATGGTGTTATGTCCATGGACCACAGTGGTTATTATAAAGATGTCTTGAACTCTTTAAATAGCGTCAACTCCAAATAAGCACAACTTCAAATAAGGGGTGTCCCCCCCCCCCAGCCAAAATGACTCCACTGGACATGAGATTTAAATTGAAGTGCAAATTCCTCTAAACAAGAGGGCCTACCTCTGAACTCTCTCCTTCTGTTGCCACATGAACTACCTGACAATTTTTCAAAGAAAGTACACAATTCTGGTAGTCGTCGAGTCATTCTCATACTCTTAAATGTTGGCTTTCCAGTCTGCTGTTACTACAAAGCCATCTTATTGACTTGAAGCGCACATATGAAGGACCCAAGCTCAGCCCTGGGGGATCTCAGTTTAGAATTCCTTAGATTTTGTTGCCAGTCACTATCTCCAGCAATGAAATTACCTTGCAAAGTAACTTTTCAACTTTAGGAACTAATCTTTTGCCCTCATGTGAACTTCGCTGTTATCACTGGGGGCTGTGGGAGATGTGGCACAGCTCAGCTCTTACGCTGTCTAGTGCTGAGGCTTCCGGTCACAGTGCCAGGGACAAGTGCACACTCACTACTGTGCTGTGCAGGCCCAGTGTGATACGAAGTGCCACACTGGGCCTTCAGTCTTCTGATGCTGTTGGCACCCCCGCCAGGGACTGTGATTTCAGGAGCAGTGTGCTTATCAAACAGCGGCATCTTGAGCCCCCTGGAAACTGCCAGGGACTACGTGGTACACGGATGGTTAAAACAGATGTTGTTCCTGCTACCCTGGAGTCTTATTTCCAGTAAAGAAGACAAACTAGACAATAAGCAACTGTGCAATTCAAATCAAGATAAATGCCGTGGAGTGCCTAAAGTGATGTCACCTAAGAACACACGAGTACTTCCTTGCGGAGACTGGTAAACTAACAATTTTTTTTGAGTATACATAGGCTGGGTACTGACCCTAGCACATTACACAGACCAGCTCATGTAAACCTTAAGGTGATTTTCAGGTAAGTGCCTCTCCTATTCCTCATTTTCAAGTGACTCATTTCGGGCACAAAAACAGTCGAGTGATTTGCTGAAGGTTATGTAGGCAGCAAGTGATAAGCCTGGGCTCTGGATCCAGTCATTTAAGCTGTCCCTGTGAGCAAAGCACTTGGGGTCTCCACAGGCTCAATTGCAAATTCCCCACCCAATTACATTTGGATGCACTGTGTGGGAGACATGCAGTTGGGATGAAGGAATCTTGGGTCCAATAACTGATACAATTATACAGTTCTCTTCTGATCTATACAGTACATTCTGATTCAAAATGTACATTCTGGTAAGGTACATGGATCAAGATGACATGGCTTCTATGCCAAGAAATTTTTGTGTCAGGTGTAGTGACTCAAGTCTGTAATGTCAGTGCAAGGGAGGCTGAGGCAGAAGGAGTGTGAGTTTGAAGCCTCCCTGGGCTACATAACAAGAACCCAAAAGGCTAGCGAGAAACATGGCTCTAAGAATATTATCAGGAATTCACAAAGATGACCCCAGCTAGACTCTAAGCAGCAATGGACAGGATGCCAAAACTGACCTTCCCTTGTGATCCGATGGAGGACTACCTTAATTGTCTTCATTGAACCTTCATCCAGCAATTGATGGACGCAGATACAGTGATCAACAACAAAGCACTCAATGGAGCTTTCAGAGACCAGTTTAAGAGAGGGAGGAGTGATATTATGAGCAAAGGGGTCAAGATCATGATGGTGATACCCACAGAATCAGCTGACCTGAGCTAATGAGAGGTCACTGACTCCGGACTGATAGTGGGGGAACCTGCATAGAACCAAACTGAATGTGGGGGACAGTTATGGGGCTTGGGCAGTCTGTGGCAGTGGACCAGGATTTATCCCTAGTGCTTGAACTGGTGTCTTGGAGTACATTATCTTTGGAGGGATATCTTGCTCAGCCTAGATATAGGGGGAGGGCATTGGTACTGCCTCAAAATGATGTGTCAGACTTTGTTGACTTCCAATGGGAAGCGTTACCCTTTCTGAGAAGTGAATTGGGGGATGGGAAGGAAGGGAGAGATGGGAGGAGGTGAGGGAGTAGGAACGGAGATAGCTATGTAAAATGAGAAAAGATTTTATTAAAAAAAATTAAAAATTACATTAAAAAATTTTAAGAAATCTAAAATATGAAAGAAAAGATATTTTATTTTTAATACTTCTTGGGAATAAATTCTGTACTCAAGACTGTGTTATAAAACCATTTTAAGGGGCTGGAGAGATGGCTCAGTGGTTAAGAGCACTGACTGCTCTTCCAGAGGACCCGAGTTCAATTCCCAGCACCCACATGGCAGCTCACAACTGTCTGAAAACCCAGTTCCGGGGGATCTGACACCTTCACACCAATGCACATAAAATAAAGCTAAATAAACCATAAAAAATATTAAAAAAAACCATTTTAAGCCTGAAGTACCTAATATTAAAATAATAAAGTTTAGACTTTTAACTTTCATTTTGGACTCCAACTCATAACTCCTTCTGATTATGAGCTAAGGGACTTTTAAATTAACATTTATTGACTTTCTCCATACTCTAAACACCTAATTCATCCAATGTCCCATTTGTCTCAGGAAAAGAAACTTGTGGTATCCTTGAATTAAATCTCCCGTGGCTTAAAAAGCGGCTTTTTGGACTGACGATAGGGCTCAGCAGGTAAGAACACTTGCTGTTCTTAAAAAGGACCTGAGTGTAGTTCCCAGAACTCAAAATGGGAAGCTCACAACCACCTAGAATTCAGTCACAGGGCTTAAATATTCTCCTCTAGTCTGCAGACACCAGTACACACATGGGCACACTCACATAGACACACACATGCATAAATAGAACCTTTAAAATAATTTTTAATAAACAAAAACAATTGTTTTTTATCTGGATTGAAAATATTACAAAATCACTCATCCTTAACTACAATGGCTGGTCACTCATCTATGTTCCTCTAACCATTAGAAAGAGCAAGAACCAAGTACAACCTTAGGAAAATCAAGACGGAACATAAAGAAAACATTTTGTAACAATGTTTTGCCTAAGAATAATACTGAAAAGCATTCTGGTATAAAATGATCAAGTCTAAATATGAATAACACCCAAAGAACATATAGAGAGATATAATAATTAGCTACTGAGGTTTTAATAAAAACCATAATCAACCCATAAATAGATTCTAAAATATCTTATTTCTCAGTCCCAATACTGCTAAGTATAATGTTGTCAACATTATTATGTCTTCTATGATAGGAAAAGCACTCGGTGATAAACATCTGAAGAACAGGCTTAGTCTAACTCACCATGTGCACAATAACTGTTGGTTCTAGGACAGTCCTGAGATCGATCAACATCATGAAGGTTGTCCTTTTAACTGGGAATATACTGTCCTAAGTCTGCTATCACAAGCTTCATTCCAGAGAGATTTTGTTTGTCTCCAGCCAGTGAGGAACACACAGGCCATAATAGTTGCATTGACAGTTTTGCATCTACTTCAGAACACTGTCCCGTAAGTGGACTTAGAGGATCTGGTTGCAACCACACAGGTGAAAAGACACGTGGATTTCCTCAAGACCTTCTTAGAGGAAATGACCCAATGTGATGGAAGTCATTATTGTCACAGGGTCCTGCTAGTGCTTTCAGCAAAACAGCACACTGGGAACCACCTTAGCTAATTGGGATGGTCTCCAGGGAAAGCACTGAAGTCACGGCAGATAAACATTTATGACTGACATTTGCTATTCCTTGGATATTTTGGTGAAATAGCATGTACTTTAATCAAATATCTCCTTATAAAAATATGGATCTTTTAATATGCCACAAATATTAATCTCTAGACATCACAATTACATTTTAGTGGAAGGAAATTATTGACCGGTTAGTTATCTGTGGCTCTTAAGTAGCATCTTTCATATGCTATTTTCCAACAGAGCACTACTCATAGACACCAAGGAATTCACTAGGTGTGTCCTAAGGAGACCAAAGCCCAAAGACCTGCTAATTACCTCCGGGCACTAGGCATGAGACTATCACTGTGGTTAAAGAGTGTTTTCAGGGCAGGAAACCCTGACTGCTCTTAGGACTGGAGAGGGAGGAGGAGAGGGAGTGGGGGAAAGGAGGAGAGGAAGTGGGGGGAATGGGAGGGTATGGGGAGGAGGGGAGGAAGTGGAAATTTTTATAAACAAATAAATAAATAATTTTTTTTAAAAAAAGAGTGTTTTTATTTCCAAATGTGCCAGTTTAGAAAGATTCCTCGTGCTTAAGGATCGAATCCTTCCTTTAAATTATGCCCTGTTCCAGATGCCTTTCACTGAAGGATTGTAGCTGGGTCATTTGGAGCTATCGGAGGAAGGAGGAGTCTTAATTCTCATTCAGGGTTCAGGGGAGTGGCTTTTTAAAGATTTCAGAAGTCTTATATGGAGAAAGAAACAAACTAATTATACATTGGCTTTTTTCCTCCTTCCTTCCTTCCTTCCTTCCTTCCTTCCTTTCTTTCTTTCTTTTTTTCTTTCTGGTAATTCTCTGCTGTAGGAAAACTTGCCGCTTGTGATTACCCACCTACTGGGGCGTGGCCTCTTATACTATATATCTGGACACAGAGCCTGCGTCCACCCCTTTTCTTCCTCCTTTTTGCTGGCTGCTCCTTTTGGATTGTTGGATTGAACCTCTGCCCACCGTTCAAGCAGAGAATTCTGATTTGTGAGTTTACTCCCAAATAAATAACTATCTATTTCTCAATTCTGAGCTAGTGGGGAATTTCTTGTAAGTGTCCATTCATCAATAGGTCACCTCTTCATTTCTCTGCTGTGTAATCCTGGATCCCAGAAGGTTATATTTAAAGCAAACTGGACTCAAACTCACAGAGATATATCTACCTCTGCCTACCTACTGTTGGGATTAAAGGTGTGCAACCACCATGCCTAGAATTGACCTTTATTTCTTTTTCCTGTGTAATATTTCTTCTCTGCCTCTTTGTGGTAAATGGAAGTCAGTGGTCTTCATCCACAAGTGATGAAACATAATTTTAGCCAATTATTGAGTTACATGCAAAAAACCAAATTATTATTATTTCTATTATAGTGTTAAATGTGGGAGAAAGTCCCGTTTCTTATGTTCAAACATTAGAGAAACACTTCACTGTGTGGACCAACTCCACCACTCCTTAGATCCTCATTGCCTATTGGTTTCTGCTCCCACTCACAGTAGGCTATCCTGCCAAGTTTTCATGCCTCCGAGTGTGTGCAAAGTTCACTTCCATCCTATTCGTGCACAGTTCTGTCCATCTGTTGAGACATAAACTAATAGAACCAACTATTTGAGGCCATCTCCAGTCTGTTTTCTTTAGTTCACATTTGCTTATTTAAATTGTAACCAAGTTGGGGTCTATCTATTATTGAAATAACATTATTGTCTTATTTATTATAAATTGTAGGATATGTATTGAAATTCAACTGTAATAAATATGCACATTTCTTTGCTATGTGCTAATGTATTCTTATGTTATTTGCTTGAAAATAATGACCATTTTATGTCTTGTTTCCAAAGTACTGCCTTTTGGCAATTGATAAGAGCTAAGTAGCTACAAGCTATCACATTGCCACGTCTTGATGACCAATAACTTTTGGTGGTTAAATGATATGACTGTTAATAAATATTTTTTATTCTTATAAAACTTTAGAAACCATAAAATGCTTCAAATGTTTCATCTTCTTCAATAACCAAATCACTTTGTGTGGGAACTACACACAATTGTATCAATTACACAGATCAAAGTACAAGAACAGGGAAATGAAGGTATTGACTAAGATATCTTCCAGCCTGGAAAGTCTATAGAGAAATAAAAGAGTTAGTAAGCCTAGCAATAATAAATATTTATTTATGATAAAATTTATTATTAAATATTTAATTATCTATATACATAAATATCAAATAATTACATATTGAACATTAATGTTAAATAACAATAAATATTATTATTAAATAAATAATAAATAAGCTATGCACTTATTTGCCTTAAATCTCATTTTTTTCTTTCTTTAGTATTTTATTACTTAAAAAAATTACCAATCCAAATTCCCACTTCCTCCCCTACTCCCACTCCCTTTCCACTTTCTCCACATACCCTCCCACCCCACCCACCTCCAATCCTAAGGGAGGGCAATGCATCTCTCTACTACATCTAGGTTGAGCAAGGTATACATCCTAAGAGAATAGGATCCCAAGAAGCCAGTACATGCAGTAGAGACAACTCTCAGTCTGCCCCAACTGTCAGCCACATTCAGAGGGACTTGTTTGTTCCCATGCTTGCTCACTTCCAGTCCAGCTGGAGTTGGTGAGCTACCAGTAGCTCAGGTAAACTGTCTCAGTTGGTGAACCTATCATGGTCTTGAATTCCTTGCTCATACTCTCACTCCTTCCACTCTTCATCTGGATCTTGGGAGCTCAGTCCAATTTTCCGACGTGGGTCATTGCCTCTGATTCCATCTGTTGTTGAACAAAAGTTCTATGGTGATGTTTAAGATAATCATCAGTCTGAGTACAGGGTAAGGCCAGCTCAGACACTCTCTCCTCTATTGCTTAGGGTCTTAGCTGGGTCATTTCAATGGTAATAAAAGTGTTCTTAAAATGTGAAGTTAAAGATGAAGAAAAAAAGGAAGAGAGGGTTAAATGTTACAGAGTGGATAACAAAAACTGTCCTGGCTCAACCAGAAACCTAAATCTGAAAGTCGGGGTCTGGAGAAAAGATGGTAAACCAAAAAGAAGTCAGTCACAACTCTAGACTCTAAAAGTCTAGAGGACGTAGAGGCCCCAGCTCTGAAGGCGGTATGTGCACCCCTAAAACACAAGCGTTTGAATGCAAGCGTCTGCAGAGAACAGCCCTGTCTCTAGGCGCTGTGGACATGAACAATGGCTGTGTTCTCAAACTGCAATAGATTCGGGCTTGGTGACCATAGGTGTCCCCAAGAGTTGAACAGCTTTCATTTTTAAATCCAGAAATTATGGAAAAGCTAACCTCTAAAATTGGTGAATGCAGTTAAACCAGCAAATAGACGAGAAAAGGTGGGACATTAGGACCACAGTAGGAGTGGGAAGTGAGCCAAGAGATGTTGAACTCCAGGTGAGCCTACAAAAGCAGGAGGTGGAGTGGACACAGTGGTCCTGGAAGATGTGGAGGTCGTGGGTTGGATCCACAGGGGATTGAATTCTCCTTCCACTTGCACAGAAAGTTGGGGATATTCATGGAATTTTGTTGCTCTGTGCTCTTCAGCTGAGACAAACAATTTAGTTAATGAACAGACCCATAAAATGTTAGAATCCATAGAGAGCTTACAGAACACAACAAACGAAGACTTTTCTTTTTTCCTAATGGAATGTAAAGCAGAATGGTTTGGGAGGTCCCTGGAATTGGAAATGAATTCTTTTTCAGAATATAATTTCAGAGGGGACTCGGTTCCACTTCTAACTCTTAGGAAATGGTCTTTTCAAGCTCAAACATCACCGCAAAACGAATCAGACTAACTTAGTTTGGGTCATATTATCCTTGACTATATAGAGCCGGAAGCTTTGATTGGCGTCAAACGTGCATATTACATGTATATAACATCTGGGAAGGAGTTGCCTACAGTGAGGATGCCGGTCTTGGAAGGAGTCATCACTGGGCAGACAGAGCGGGGGATGTCCACCTCAGGCGCTGGTTGGTGGAGTTTTATATAATACTTCATCTGGTTTTATATAATAAATATGTATCTGTGTAAAAATACTATATAATAATATAATAAAATGCCTTAGCTTTCACATATCAATGAAAATAATCTTAAAACTAAAATTATATTGTGGCATTCTAAGAATGCAAGACTTACTTGAGAGAGAAAATTCTTAGGGAGAAAAAATATGTAATTATATGAATGGAGCAGAGAAAGAGGAAAAGTTTTTGAAAAATCTCTTAAGACATTCTTTTTGATGCTTCTCTTGATGTGTACTGCATGAGAAAAAGATATATATTTACCAACAGGTTAATAGCAAGAAAAAAATAACCTCAATAAAAACTCAGGCCTCAGAGTCCATATTTCTTCATGAGTTCTCAATTTATATACATTTTATACTGTCAAAAACAATAGAGTCAGCTATGCTTAAGTTTATGGCCCTGGGGAAGCCTGACAAGATTGAGGATTTAACAGAACCTGTGGCAGAATCAGGATGAAGCCACCCATTTGTCTTGGCAGGCCACGTGACTCATTTAAATATTTGTTCATAAGAACTGGTAACAGAAATATCATTTTGATTTTGTTTATTTGCTTACACAAGAGGCTGAACAACCAGGAGAGTGAGATGAAAGCAAACAGAACAAAATGTCAACAATCTCACTTCCATTTTTTTGAGTTTTCATTTAGGAGTAAAGAAGTTTCTTCAATGGATCTGTGATTTTTTTTCCCCCGACTTCCCACCTGTCACCTAACATTGACTAAATAATCGTCACAGGTGCACTGTGATGGCGGAGGTGCCGGGTTAATAAGCAGTTAGGTAATGAGATAAGAACAATACCTAGTCTCTTCACACAGGCTCATGGTAACCTAGAGGAGCCAGGCTTGCTTGCTGGCAGACTATTCCCTGAGCAAATTCAGCCGCTTTAATTAAGCCTGGGGCATCTTTTGCATGTGTATTGACTTGAATTGTCATTTTCTTTCTCTTATTTTGGTCAGTTTTATTATGATATAACACATGCACAATAAAGGTTTTAAGCAATTAGTTCACTTCAATCAATTTTTTGAGAGATGTATAGGAAGAAGCACATAATCATGCACAATCATGACCTAGAATGCTGCCACCACTGAAGAAAAATTTTCAGCAGTCCTGGAGACCTCACCCCTGACCCCTACCTAATAAGCACTGCTTTGCTTTCTGTAAGGTGTGTGTGTGTGTGTGTGTGATGGCTCTGTCGCTCATCTATGATATCATGGATGCAGTGCTTGTTTTTCTTGGTTCTGGATGGAATTTGTTTTTGTGAATATCCCAAAAATTGTACCTATCCCTATGAATAGATATTAGGTGGTTCCCATTTTGAGGTGATCTTAAAGAAAGTTACTGTGAATGTTCAAGAACCAGTATTCTTTTCAATTAAAAAAAATAATTTATATACAATATGTTTTGATTATATTCCCTCCCCTCTCCCAGATCCTCCCACCTCCTGATTCACCCAGGTTCATAAAGAGCATGTATTTTATGTGTTAATGTGTTCACTTTTCTTAGATTAATATCTAAGAATGAATTTCTACGTAATACAATAACTGTATGATAGCTTCATAAGAAACTGAAAAGTGGTCAGATTAATATTGAGGTCTTTAATCCATTTGGACTTGAGTTTTGTGCATGGTGATAGGTATGGATCTATTTTTATTCTTCTACAGGTTGACATCCAGTTATGCCAGCACCTTTGTTAAAGATGCTTTCTTTCTTCCATTGTATAATTCTAGCTCCTTTGTCGAAAATCAGGTGTTCATAGGTTTGTGGATTAATATCTGGGTCTTCAATTCGATTCCATTGGTCAACAACTCTGTCTTTGTGCCAACACCAAGCAGTTTTCAGGAGAGGGTTCCTGAACTGGCCTTGTCCCATAGAAAAGATATGAATATCTTGGATATCACCATAGAACCTTCATATGGCGATGGATGGAGATAGAGACAGAGTCCCACATTGGAGCACTGGACTGAGATCCCAAGGTCCAAATGAGGAGCAGAAGGAGAAAGAACATAAACAAAAAAATCAGGACCACGAGGGGTGCATCCACCCACTGAGATGGTGGAACTGATCTAATGAGAGCTCACCAAGGCCAGCTGGACTGGGAGTGATGGAGCATGTGATCAAACCAGACTCTCTGAATGTGGCTGGCAATGAAGGCTGACTGAGAAGCCAAGGAAGATGGCACTGGGTTTTGATGCTACTGCATGGACTAACTTTGTGGGAGCTTGGTTTGTGTGGATGCTCACCTTCATAGACCTGGATGGAGTGGGGAGGACCTTAGACTTCCCATGGGGCAGGGAACCCTGACTGCCCTTAGGAATGGAGAGGTGGGGGAGGAGGGAAGGGGGAAGAAAAAGGGAGGTGGGGAGGAAGTGAAAATTTTTAATAAATGAATAAATTTAAAAAAAGAAACTGATAGTGATTTTCCAATGTAGCTGCAGAGCAATCACTCCCAGCAGCCTGTGTGGGAACTCCTAAGTTCTTACACATATAGCTTTATAACTTTCTATCTTGGCATTGCCTCAGTCTGTGACTGACTTCCATCTAAAGTATGACTATGGTCTGAAGAAAGGGCTGAGTATCTGCTATTTTGTTCAGAGTCCCTCAGTTATTACAGCTATTTAATAATGAGACCCTAAGTTTCCCCATTGCCTTGTTATAGCACATACCTTCAAAAGTAAATCAATAGACTTCTATTTCTCTGCTCTGTGTTCCCATCTTCATGGAAGTCTGCCTTCATGGACAGCACTCGATAGCAAACTTTGAAATCAAGTATTGCAATTTTGAAAGTTGTTCTATTTTTTTTTCAAATTTTGTTCAGAATTTTAGGTATTTTCTTATTTATAGGAAAATTTATAATTAGCTTTTAGTTTTTAAATAGGATGAAAATTGCATGACCTTTGAACCAGAAAACTGAACTGGGATTTGACTGGAATCAAAATGACATTGTAACAATATTGCATTTTCTTATTCTCCATGGGAGTATCATTGGTCCTTAAATTATCTTTAAGTTTTGTCTGATATGTTTTAATGTAGATGCTTTATAAATTTTTTAAATTACCTTCAGATATTTTATAGCTTAATTTCTATCATGTGTTCCTTTACTCTCAGTTTTTAGTTGTTTGTTGCTGGTATGTAGAAATAAAATTTATTCTTATTCATGAAGTCCTTGTTAAATATATCATGAGTCCTTTTTAAATTCATTATTTTATAGATTGCTTTGTATATTATTTATATTTAGTTTACATAATCAAGAAACACGGTCATTTTATATTTTACCCTTTTAGTCTGTAAGTTTTTCCCTTTGTATTTTCTTTAATGATGCTACAAACTTCAACAAAATACTGAGTGAAAGTGGTAAGAGTAGCTTGATTCTTTATTTTAGGGGAAAATTATTTAATGTCTCACCATTTAGAAAATATAAAGGTAGATACAGATTTGTTTCATGGATACTTGTAATAAGATTAAGACTATTTCCGTCTTTTCCTAGTTGAAAGTGTCACCTGATTTCTGCTTCTTGAGGAAGTTAGTATACAGTTTTGTCTTTGAGCATGAGGTATAATTTGCCACTTGAGTCATTTGGGCCATTTTTCTTTGAAGGAAGATTTCAACTACAAATCCATATTCTTTGGTAGTTGTAGGACTACCTAGGAAGTCTATTTCTTCTTGAGTGAGCTTGGTGATTTGTGTCCTTTGAGGACTTTGTCCATGTTACTTACATTGTTCAATATACAGCTCAATATATAGTTCAACATCTAAGTTCTTATATTCATACCCCAAAATGGTGCAGCTCTCAGCATTAATCAGTCTCTCTTAGCAGTATATTAAGTGGTCGAAGCTGTAATTCATAATTCCTACTGCGGCTGAGAATAAAGTGATACCAAGTGCTTGGACCTAAATGGTACATATTTATTACCTACTTCAAGGCCAGGGAACAGTGCAAAGCAAGGGTGAAAAGACTGTAAAAGAAAGAGGATGAGACTAAGAATTGCACCGTGATGTCTTCTAAGTGCACTTTCTTATATTTCTAGCCTGAAAGGGCTACTGTTCGTTCTCTCAGTCCTGATGTCAATAATTTGTGTTTTTTCCCCTCCTGTCCTGGGAAAAGTCCATTGAGGTTTTAGTCATTTGAACAAAATGCTCACAAACAGAGAAACTTAAAAATAACAGAAATGTTCACCCAAAGGCCCCTGCTCTGCATGCTAGTACTCTAGAACCACATTTTAACCTAACTTAACTATACTGAAAGCAGAAGGACTGGAGAGGTCACAGTGGCAGCACTAGTTAATTTAAGACAACATTTTTATTTCTCCTAGTAGTTAAGAAAATCCTAGCTATCGAAATGCAAACATTTCTTGAAATGATGACACATTTTTCATCTACCAAGGTTATTATTTAGTCAAGGTTGAGTTCATCTGAATCTTCCAATGTGAACACTTAAAACATCTCACTTTAGAATAGTTAAATATTGATCTTGAATGAGAAGAGGTTCTGTGTATGGAACTTTTAGTAGGATAGGGAAGAGACAAGCCTGGGTGCCTGTACTCTATATGAAGGTCTGCGTGGTTAAAAAGGAGACATACAATGGAGACAAAAACAAAAGAAACAATTGTAAAATGGATATGTAATTAAGCTACCATCTAAGTATTTATGTTCATATGCAAAAAAGTGGTGCAGCTCTCAGCATTGACCAGTCTCTCTTGGAAGTACGCAAGAGTCAAAGCAGGGATTCATAACTCCTCCTGGTACTGAAAATAAGGTGATACCAAGCCCTTGGACCTAAATGGAACATGTTTATCACCTGCCAGGGAACAGTGCAAAGCAAGGGTGAAAAGACTGTGAAAGACAGAATGGGAAAAAGAATTGCACAGTGTTCTCTTCAATGTATGACATGGATTGAAATAACAAACATACCATAGCTATGAACACCTCATTGACTTGCACGCACGCATGCACACACACACACACACGCACACACACACACATACATGATCACAATGCATTCTACACAAGTAAGAAATTATCAAAATAAGAAAACAATAGTCCTCATTCATTACAGTTTATTCAATCAAATATTAATAAATTTGTGCTGTGCTCTATGACATACAAACTTATGCTTAGAGAAGTGATAAAAACAGAAAAAAAAGCCTATCCATCCCTCTTGCGTGTATGGTCATATTTGGGGAAGTAAAAGAAAAAATGGACAAGTAAACATCACTTAATGTTTTAGGTGACATCAGAGTCATCTTAGAGATTAATTCTGCTTTCATCCTTGGCCAGGGAAGCCTCTTTCTGTAGTTCATGCACAAACTCCTAACTGATCAAAGTGCCAAAAATAAGTGAGTGTTGAGTGTTCCAAGTGGAGACATCAACCACTCTCTGTGTCTGGAAGCATAGAGTAGGAGGGAACAGAAAGAATGAAATGGTCAGAAGATGGGGAGGGATGCTGTGAAGTTCTGCCTTCTAGACATGACATGGCCATTATACTCATAAATTGAGTGCAGCTCTGGTTACCTGTACAAGATCAAGTCATCAACATCAATCAGCATTCCAGCTTGTAGCACTAATTGGACTCAGTGAGTGAGGTTTTCAAAAAAAATGGAGAAGACATGAAGATGAGAGGAAGAAGTGTGTGGGAGGAGTATCTTCTTGGAAAAATGGAAGGGAGACCTGGAAGCAGATATAACCAGTATACAAAGTATACGTGCATGAAAATGTGAAATAATAAAATATATTATTTTTAAAATTTTCAATAAACTATACATAGTGTAAAAATTTTTTTAAATTCATGGTAAACATGAAATTGACAGAAAAACTAATGAATGAAGTTCTGCCCTATCTGGGGAAAGACATTCAAGTTCCATTTTGCAGATGAGAAGTGGAGTGTGGCAGGGTATTCTCTATGTTCAAATAAAAACAGAAACTTGGATGGAAAGTGAAGCTGGAGAGGTAGTGGAGGGGGGCAAGACAAATACAGTGGATTAGAGCCAGGCGGGAAGAAAATCCAGAAAGGCATTATGAGTAGAGGAATGTTCTCTGTGAATTTCTCTGGAGGCTCATGAAAAGAAAGGAAAAAAGACTGTCAAGAAACAAGAATCAAAACAGGTAAGGATTCTGCTTCACTGTCCCATTAAGAAATGCCGAGACTTTGACTAGAATGAGAGCTCTGGAAAGATGAGAAATGACAAGATCCAAGACATATTTTAGTTACAGATTGAAGTAAACTGATAAGGAATGAAAGGTAAATGACAAGATCCACCTTCTTCACGGTTTCGGTGAGAGTCGGCAAAATGGAATTGCACTTCGCACTTCTTAGGGCGTTTTCTACGTATATCTAGATGGTTGTCTGCTTGAAGGTTGCGTATTTGAAGACTCTGTGTGGTCTAAGACTCTCGGTGAAAATGTAAACATTACATTCGCACACTGAGTGATGTAAGCTATCGTGGAGAAGGTGAAATGATCTGTGCTGTTGCTAGATTCCTTAAACTACCTGAAAGTGCTTCTTGAGTTCATGGTGTCAGTATAGATCTGTGTGCTTCAGTGTGTATTTAACTTGATCCCAGCTTGCTTTGCAACAGCTTACTCATTGTGTCCTCGGTGCAAACAGAAGTGTATGAGAAGTTTACTACGCACACAAGCAGAGCCACTTGTGTGTTCATGCACACACACACACACACACATACACACACACCTCACACCTGTTCCAATGACAAAATATCTGTTCCTCCCCAGGACTTCTCCCAAAAGTCCCCTTATTTATGCAGCAGCTGTTGGTGTATCCACCTCTGCCCTCCTTCATTTCTCAGGCAGGATTTGCCACTGGCCATCTCCCCGCACAATCACAGGACTTTGCATACAACGGCGTGGTACCTTCTCTAGCACCCTGGCCTCCTCCTTGTGTGAACCCAGCATATGACATAATGTGCAGATGAATAGCAACAGTCGGTGTTAAGTCCTTTTACAAAATTCCCAACATCATGCAATATGCAGCCTGATTCGTGCCCACAGTAAGTCCGTGGGTAGACGACTACTCTGCTCTCTGACCCTAAGTTGCTTCCTGCTGCTGTGATAGACAGTGACCAAAATTAAGTTGGGTAAAAAGCATTTGTTTCATGTTACAAGTTCCAGGCCTTCTTTGAGCAAAGTCAGGGCAGGAACTCCAGCAAGGCAGGAGCTTGAAATAGTAATTACAGAGGTAGGCTACCTGCTGCCTTGCTCCCAAGCTCTTGTTCAGATAGGTTTCTTATATAGCCCAGGCCTACCTGCTTATAAATGGCATAGCCCACTTGCCTAAGTTCCCCACAGTGGGTTGATTCCTCCTACATTAATTAACAGTCATGAAAATGCACCCATAGACATGCCCAGAGGCTAAGCTGATGGAGGTAGTTCGAGAAGTAAGAGTTATCTCTTCCCCGGGGTGTCAAGTTGACAAGGAAGGAAAAAAAAAAAGTCTTCTGAATTCTGGTGAGAAAGAACATTAGAAAGGTTTGCTTGGTTTAGAAATGGTCACCGTTCATGTGCGTGGCACTGCCATGAGACCCAGGCTTCTGGTATTCTACCCAAGGTTCTTAGGCAGTGAGCAGAGAGTCTCCCACCAGATGTCTCTAGAGAACTCGGTAGTGCTCTGCACTGTGTGGGGACACATACAGATTCCTCCAATGTTAAGAGATAGGGAACGCCTTTTCTTTTTCTTTTTTTTTATTTTATTTATTTATTTATTAAAAATTTCCACCTCCTCCCCGCCTCCTTTTTCCCTCCCCCTCCCTCTCTAGTCTTAAGAGCAGTCAGAGTTCCCTGCCCTATGGGAAGTCCAAGGTCCTCCCCCATCCATACAGGTCTTTAAAGGTGAACATCCAAACAAACCAGGCTCCCACAAAGTTAGTCCGTGCAGTAGAATTAAATCCCAATGCCATTATCCTTGGCTTCTCAGTCAGCCTTCATTGCCAGCCACGTTCAGAGTGTCCATTTTGATCTCATACTCCATCACTCCCAGTCCAGCTGGCCTTGGTGAGCTCCCATTAGATCAGTCCCACTGTCTCAGTGGGTGGACGCACCCTTTGTGATCCTGACTTTCTTGCTCACGTTCTCCCTCCTTCTGCTCCTCATTTGGACCTAGGGAGCTAAGTCCAGTGCTCCAATGTAGGACTCTGTCTCTATCTCCATCCACTGCCAGATGAAGGTTCTATGGTGATATGCAAAATATTCATCAGTATGGTTATGGGATGAGGCCAGTTCATGCACCCTCTCTCTGCTGCCCAGGGAACAATCTGGGGATCTCTCCTTGGACCTGGGACCCCCTCTAGAATCAAGTCTCTTACAAACCCTAAAATGGCCCCTTAGTTGAGATATTTACTTCCCTGCTCCCATATCCATCCTTCCTCCATCCCACCCATCCTATTCCCCTAACTATCCCAAATCCTCCCCTTCTCCCTTCTCTCTACCCAACAGGGAATGTCTTTTCACTGTGAAAAATGGAAATTTCTATTCCACTGCTTCACAAATATATCCCAATGAAAAATATATCTTCCCAATGATTTTGTATGAAGCTTATTTCAATTAAACATAGTCTCTCTGCTTAAATTTTTACAAAGCCAACAAATATCACAGAACTTTTTCTATTCTTTCACCATAATTTTTTCATCTTTATTTTAAAAAAAAGGTATAAAATTGAGAACATACCTAGACAGATACGCAAGTAGACTGTGTTGAGTCTGTTGCAGGATAGGATAACACAGAAGCAGTGTGTTACTCTGGGCATGCCATGAATTTATGGTGTGACATACATTACAATTATTGATTTACAGAAGTATTACAATTTCTCTGCTAGTGTAACAGATTTTAGCTTGAAAGGACCATAAACTGAGATGTTCACTGTAGTTTAGAGATGGCAGCTGGTGGGAAGATAAATTTGAAGCTAGAAGAGAGAGTAGGCAGGAGGCTCCTGCTGTTTCCAAAGAGGGTGTCCCTGGGTGATACATCTGCCATGGGAACATCAAAACGCATTTTATCATGGGATATTCCATATAGACTTAATACACATTTCTTTGACTGTATTTGCCAAAATGAAAAAAGACAAAGTGTTGTATTTCCTATTATTAAAAATGTCAATGTCCTAGTTAATGTCTCCTTGCACTTACATGAAACACAAAATGACCTCAATGGCCTCAAAATGACCGTGTTAAAATATTCAGATATGTGGAGGTGCCACCTTGCATGATAAAAGAGAGTTTGCAAATGTGATTGAATTCAAAGTATTAAATCCAACACTATGATACATACCTTTGACCCCATCACTTGAGAGGGAGAAGCATAAGGGTCTCTCTAAGTTGGAGGTCGTTCTGATCTACATCATAAGTTCCAGGCCAGCCAAAACTACAAATGTGAAACCACATCTAAAAATAAATAAGCATAAACAAAACATTAAATTAAGAATTTTTAAATGGAAAGTTTGCTTTAGTGGTGTGAGTGGACATAATATCTTAACATCAGTCCTTATTAATGGGTGGCAGAGGAGTCAATTTCAGAAATGTGAGATTGTAATTATCTGATTCATAATACTACAAAATAAGCTAGACTCAGAAAAATAAATATTGTCAATTTTCTGTCATTTGTGGGCCATAGATTTTAGATAAATAAATGATTAGATGATAAATAGATAGATGGATAGATAGATAGATAGATAGATAGATAGATAGATAGATAGATAGATAGATAATATGAAATCAGAAGGCAGAGAAAGACTGGCAGAAGAAAGAGACCAAAAGGATGGGGAAAGAAGAAATAAAAAGAAACAAGAGAGTGTGGGGGGGAATATGGTTAAAGCATATGGTTTACCTAAAATAAGTTATCTTTATGGAACCCTGCACCATAATGAAAAATAAGAACAACAGTTCTTATATCTGCATAGGAATAAGATCAAGCAGAACTTGGAATTTATATTTGTTCATTTCACTAATGTAGTAGGAGGAGAAGCAGGCCGCATCCGGCTGCCTGGCTAGCTTACACCCGAAATAATCACATGAAAATTGTATTAATTAAATTACTGACTGGCCCATTATATCTAGCCTCTTCTTGGCTAATTCTTGTGTCTTGATTCAACCCATTTCTAATAATCTGTGTAAGTCGTGGCTTACAGGGAAAGATTCAGCATGTCTGACTCTGGCGGTTCTATGGCAGCTCTCCCTGCCTGCCTTCTTTCTCCCAGCATTCAGTTCTCTTTTTCCCCACCTACCTAAGTTTCTGCCCGATCAAAAGGTCAAGGCAGTTTCTTTATTTGACCAATGAAAGCAACACATAGAAAGAAGACCCTCCTACACCACACTAAGTATAATGATCTCCAGTTCAATCCATGTCATTACTGATGACAGTAATGCCTCCTTATAAAGCTGAACAGCATCCCACTGTGCATATCCACACATTTTCTCAACTCATGAATAAGTCGATGAACATAATTTGCTTCCATTTTATTTCCTTTGAGAGTATGTTTTCTGAATCATGCTTTTGTCTACAAAGGCTAAGTTAATCTGAATGCCTATCAACAGCATGGAAGAGTTCTCTATTCTCTGTGTCCTTGTCTGTGTTTATAGTCTTTCATTTATTTGATAATAGCAATTTTATTGGAGTTGGGTCATATTTAATTATATTTTTGATTTGTGTTTACTTGATAATGGATATGTTTTCATGTTCTGAATTGCCATTTGCCTTCTTCTAAGCAATGTTTTTAGATTTAAAGATTTTTAAGATTTTGGTTCATTTTCTTAATGAGGTTTTTGGGAATTTGGGGGTATGCTAATTTCTGTTTTGTTTTGGTCTTTCTCTCTCTCTTTCTTTCTTTCTTTCTTTCTTTCTTTCTTTCTTTCTGTTCCTAGAGTTTTGTTTTCTTGCTTGCAGTTTTTGTACTTCTAGAGATCAACCCCATTTTAGGTATGTGTTTTGCAAATATTTTCTGCCATTCATTCTATACTTTGCCTCTTCACCCTGTCGATACTTTCCTTCATTGTGCAGACTTTTGACCTGATGTAACCTCCTTTGTCTATGTTTATTTCTGCTACCATGGTTTGGCCCTCTTCTTCAAATGCCAGTCTGTAAGCAGAGACTGTGCTTGCTTTTCCGGCCACCCAGACCCAAATAATCACACAGAACTGTACTAATTACAACACTGTTTGTTCAATAGCTTAGGCGTCTTTCTAGATCTCTCTTACATCTCAAATTAATCCATTTCTATTCATCTATGTATTGCCACTAGGCTGTGGCTTACTGGGGCCAGCATGCTACTCCTTTGGCAGCTACATGGCATCTCTTTGAACACAACTCACAGAGGTGGTAAACATGCCTCCATGTTGGACTGGGCAGAGCAAACAGGCAGGGTCACGGAGTTGGTCCTAGTCACACCTACTTAGCATTAAAAAAAAAGTGCTCCTTGTCAGAAAATGATAGACAATAAAGATAGAAACAGATAGACAATAAAGATAGATTCGGATAAAAATAAAACCTCTGAATAGGTCACAGTGTTGGATAAAAGGCTTGTGAGAAAGAAGAAAAAGAGTATAGACAGTTATAAAAAGAAATATGTTTAAAAAATTAAAACAAAGTCTTTAAAGAAATAGTAAGAGTAACATACAAGAGTACAGACAGACATAGATTAAAGGAGTAAAAACATAAGTCACATAAAGATGGAATGCACACAGAGAGTCTGGATTATGTATATTATTGTGTTTTCTTTGAATTTTTTGATTACAGAGAGATGTTTGATTCTGGGGGCTGCTAAGCTAAACCAACATAGAAGTATCTTGACTTCAAAATTTGGGTCTAAGGATATGTTGCTTTGGAAAAGAGGTTTTGCTTTTGTTTCCAGAGGATGGGAACCTGTGGTTTCCTTCCAGGTTAATGTGGTTTGATGGAACAAGAACGGCTGAAAGGTCTCTGTGAACCCTAAAAATACTTCACCCAATAAACAGCAGGAAGCTGTTTGGATAAAACTATGCCAAAATTCCAAAAATGTTTGTTTATAAATGTTTGTTTTCATTTAAAGAGGGATATGATATAGAAATGAATACTTTGCATTGGCATGGGCCTTGGTCTATTGATAGAAATTTAAGGTTAATTTTATTACACTGTGTATATATATATATTTCTGTTCTTGTTTAAGGTATTATGCTTACACAACTCATTTAAAAATGTAAAACAGATCTTCAAATCTCCTGCTTCATGGGAAGTCTGGTAAATACTATGGTCTGTAGGCTGAAGATGGATGCCCCAATGTTACAGAAGATCTTTGGGTGACTGTCCAGACAGTCAGACATCTCTATCAATTCTAGAGTTTTGGAAGTTGCTTACAATGTGCTTCCTGTTTACTTAGGTAATATTATAGCATTCTGTGGTCTTTGAAGAGTTGAAGACAGCCAGTTACAGGTAAATTTTTCCTTAGTTATGGTAAAAGATAAATTAGATACAAAACTTTAGATTTAGATTTAGATCCTATCACAAAGATAGGATTGATGACTAAATATTATAACTGTTATTCTTGCTTGATAACTATTTTGTTATAAGCAATTTTACTATGTTAAAGTTAAAACTTTTTTTGATTAGTGAGAAAAGGGGAGATGATTTTGGATTCCCCTCTGTATACTGTGAATATGTTTTATTGCGACTGGTTAATAAATAAAACTGCTTTGGCCAATGGCTTAACAGAGCAAAGCCGGGTGGGGAATCTGAACAGAGATAGAGAGAGAGAGTAGGTAGAGCCATAGAGACACCATGTAGCTGCCTACTCACAATACACAGATTCATAGAAATGGATTAATTTGATATGTAAGAGCAAGGTAGAAAGAAGCCTAAGTTATTGACCAAACAGTACTGTAATTAATATAGTTTTGTGTATTTGGATCTGGGTGGTCAGAAAAGCAAGTGCAGTCTCTGCTTACACCAGTCTTTACCCTTTCTAGTGTCCTGAAGTAGTTCGTCTACTAATTAACCAATAGTTAATGATACCTAGAACAAATGAGGAAAAGCTGAGGAGGCTTCCTGTCTGGAATATCTGGAACAAGATGAAACTACCCGCTTTAACCACTTTGATTTAACATAGATCTGGAAGTCTAGGTAGAACAATTAGACAAGAAATAGAGACCATCGTACCAACTGCCTTAGAATACATGTAGAAAATCTCAAAGTCTCCAGCAATAAAATGTACGAACTAATAAATAAACAAGCACTGAGAAAAGACAGTCTTTTCAGTCAGTGGTGTTAAGAAAATCTGGTCTCACTAAAGATATAAAGGAAGACACCTATAGAACTGAGCCAGTAAAACGTGGGAAGATAGTCTATCAGGAAGATCCCCGCTTCCAAGATAGTAGTTCAGGAGAAGAAGAAGAAAAAGAAGAAGAAGAAGTTGCTAAAGAAGCAGATCACAGAAGGCCTAGCCCTGGAGAAGCATTTCCTGAGAAAGAGTGCACTAGATTTTTCTTTTTCTCTGAGAATGATGACAGATTTCATGGTTCTAACTTATTCTGGAGTGGTGTGGGAAGTAGTATTAGCAGAAATTCTTGGGAAGCCCGAACAAGTAGTCTCCTTATGGATTGTCGGAAGAAACATAAAGAAGCTAAAAGGAAGTTGAAAGCAAATTAACCAACGTCAGCTTTGGTTTTGGTTTTGGCAGAAATCTCCAAAAGAAAGTAACCCAGAAAATTGTTTACTGGCAATGAAATTTCAGAGTGGAAGAATATTCAAAGCCTGGATGATAATGTATCATTCTGATTGCTATTTGTTTCTGTGGAATTCTTCTGTATTTCTTCCTTGGTGACTGTGTCCCAAAATTAACTGAGCCAGTTGTGGTGACACACACCTGTAGCCTCAGCACTTTAGAGGGGAAGTGGGAACATTGTTTGAGCCTTGAAGTTTTAGGCCACAGTAACACCCTGCTTCAGAACAGTGCTTATTCTTGTTCTTCATCCTAAACAACTAGTGGCCATCTCTTGGTGGGAGACTTATACAAAGCTCCATTTAATAAATGGTTTGATGTACTTGTGTTTATATATTTCTGACTATCCTAATTATTTTTTACCTCCAGTTTGTCTTTTAAAACTGAATTATAAATCAGTTTTGAGTTCTGTACTTATGTTCTGATGACAAGTTGAAGTTTTAAATAAATGGTTCAGTATAAAAAATAAATAAATAAATAAATAAATAAAATAAAAAGAAAATCTGGTCTCTCCATATGCAAAAGAATAATGCTAGGTGCCCATTTCTCACCAGTCACAGAAGTGAGACTCAAAGTGAAAGAATGGCTTGACTATAAGACCAGATTCTACACTGGAAGAAAACAGGGGAAGCATGCTCTGGATGCTTAACTCAATTTCTACACCAAGAGAACACTGTTTTTCTAACATTAGAACTCTTGTGACCTCATTCTTCACTTTCAACCTTATTGAACAAGTCAGTTCTTGCTTCAAAACACACATTAAACTTTAATGTATTGGTTTTTGGAGATAGACTGTCATTTTATAGACCATACTGACATCATATCTATAATCTTCCTGTCTCAGATTTCCAAGTTCTAGAATTACAGGCATGTTGGACCATGACTGGCTAAGCATTAATGATTATTCTCTCTCTCTCTCTCTCTCTCTCTCTCTCTCTCTCTCTCTCTCTCTCTCTCTCCCTCCCTCTCTCCCTCTCTCTCTCTCTCTCTCTCTCTCTCTCTCTCTCTCTCTCTCTCTCTCTCCCTCCCTCCCTCCGTCTCTCTCTTTCCAGAGAGAAAGAGGAACTATTTATTCATCATGAATGCTTTTCTTCTTATATTTTAAATGTGACAACCTGAGGTGCTTCCACTGATACATATCATTTTTATTTCCCATGTGAAAATCAGCCCACGATGATAGGAACTTCCTGGGTTATCTTTTACAATATGTCATTGTGAGCTCTGTATCTTGTAGGTGATCTGTGAATGTTTCCTGTCCATGTGCCCCAGGCCTTTCTATAAGAAGATGTCATAGTTGCATCTACTTAGATGTCCTACAGGAAACAGAGCTCAGAAGTGGGTCTACTAGCTTAGGGACTTTGTGATAAATAAAAGAGAACTTCACTTCTGTGCAGTACCTAATTCAAGGTCCTTATTCTGTTGGCTTTTTTTCAGGTGCACCCCTTTGCACCCTTAATAAGCAAAGGTAGTTGCTTCAACTAGAATATTGCCACACCAATCACAAGTCCTTTTGGGCTCCTCATCTCCTAGATGTCCTGCATTTTAGGTTCTCTTCCCTGAGAGAGTGATGGAAGTCCAACCTCCAGAAAACTCTATCATCTATCTCTCATTTCTCATTTCTAGACTTAGTTCGTTATTTGCTTCAAATGCCTAAAGATTCACATTTGTTTCTTTGTTTTAAGAGCATCACACTCTAGCCTGGACTACCCTAGTTGCCTGGTCTTCAAATCATGACAATCTTCCTACATCAGTTTTCCAGCTGAGATTGTAGGTGTGAGTCACCAAGCCTGGCTACTTCATTTTTTGTAAAGAGAAATGTGTGTAAATTTGTGTGTATTTATTCTACTACTGCCCTGAATTTAAGTGGAAAACATGTGCTGCTTGCATGAAATTTATTTTTCTACTTGGTTTTTTCCTTTGTTATATGTGTACATTTCTTTTTATTACCACTAAAATACAATTTTGTGTATTTGAAGTGCTTAACCCTATGTCCTCACAATGAACATTCAGTTTTATTTAAATTACTTCTCATCTTTAAGCTTGATAAATATTTTTATGGTAAATAGAATTACAGGTACCAAGTTAAGGAATTCACAGTTAACCTTGGTGATCAACGCTTTTCAGTAAGACAAATGACTGTCTTATATTTCATTGAAAATAGCAATTAAAATCACCAAGGTTGTTTTTGATGGGGGAAATATGAAATATCAAGCACCCTATTTTTCTCATCAACCAATATCTGCTTTTATTTAATGTACTGATATAGAAATAAGTGCTTAAGTTCTAAATCTGTATCTTGAAATATGTTAGCAGAAGCACAATCTGCAAATGTCAAGCTGGAGAAAATAAAATGGGACTAGTTGGTTGTCTCATGAAAACAATTAGTCAAATTCTCATGTGTGTCAGCTGTGTGGGAAATCTAACTTTAACTAGATACCACCCGCAATTTCAAGAAGAAATATACACATAATTCTATCAAACCTGTTAGCAGCAACAAAAGAAAGTGAAATCCAGTCTGCTGTACCTCCTTAGTCTTCGCAATGTTAAAGTATTTCCATAAGTACAATTCTTCTTGATTGCTGCACTAATGTCCTAATAAAGTCAGAGGGAAAACAGCAGTTGCATTTTCCAGTTTCCAAACTTTCAGGTGCCATCAATTAGGTGAGAAGTGCTGCTCCCAAGCATGAGCTCAGGGTTGCAGACTCCTCCCTACAAAGCTACCAAGGGGTCTGACTGTTGGTGTCCAATAGCATCAACTCCTGTACCAATATGAGTATAAATATTTATAAATCATTATAGGATAGAAACGGGTATTTCATATTTCATACAAAACACTCTTTTATGTCTAAAATTGTTTAGTAGCCAATATTTACTTTAGTATCATGCTGCCCATAGCTAGATCTGTCTTTAAGCAGTGGCTTTCCCCATTCCCCCTTTTGTTTTATCTCGTTTATCCTTCAGAAAAAAGAAATGTAATACGTGTAATACGTGTAATGTCGCTGAAGTGAAAACTCTTGCAAATGGCAATATTACCTACTAGTCAATGCTGTCCTCAAATAGAATAAATGCAAATTATTTATGATATAAAAAGTGTCATCAATGAACTAAAGCAATAATGGTTGATTTGTTAAGTGATACTATTACAGTTCAACAAGGAGTAATTAAAAATTTGAATCAGGCACATGGAACACCTGGGAAAATATCAACTTCTTATTTACTTAATTCTGTTTTGACAGGTGAATCTGTATTTGATCTTTATTATGTTTTAATATTTTGAGGAGTAATTTGCATTCACAGAATGAATGAATTCATACCCTCACACATTACAAGCCTCACATGTCAGTGAATCTTTACTAATGGAGCGCACATGTGCACTCAAACCTCAGCTCACTTGAGAGCCCTTGTCAAGTCCCCCATCTCATTCATAATCATTTGTAAATTGACTTCACTCATCTTTTAGATAAGCTCAATATATAGCATATGTTATTAGATTTATGAATTTTGTACTCAGATTTTTAAAAGATTTTTAACATGCTGCTGTGTGTAATTGTGTATTTTCATTCCAATTTCCAAATAGAAGTCAACTGTATGAATATATAATAATATTTTATCTATTTAATTGTTGGTGAACATTCAGAGAGTTCTTTTCCCCTGCTTCGCTAGTCCTTATATCTTTACTTGTAAGTGTTCATTGCAATGAGTCATCGATTAGGTTTGAGGTTTCTGGCTTCTGCCACACTCTGCATACTGGGTCCTCACTGGAATTCCTTTTGGATAGCCTGTTGTTGCCTTGTGTCAGGAAGATCCCGAAGCTTTGGATCTGCAGGTCCAGCCCCTTCACATGTTCTAGTTCATAGATGAGGTAAATGTTGGGGTGAGTCAGCTCACAGTTCTGGTTCTGGGTCAGGGTTAAGTGGGTTGGTCAGCCCACCAGCTTTCCCTTACTGTCACTACCTGACCCATCTCTCCAGCACTGTCCCAAGTAGCTCACCCAATGCAGCAGGCAGCAAAGAGCAGGGCCAGTTCTGCACTCGTGCCCTCAGGTCTGGCTCACCTGCAGCCACATCACCAAGGCCAGCTCTACTTCTACCCAGGAGAGCTGCAGGGCCTGCTCTCCTGTGTGCTGCAGCTGGTAAGGAGCAGGACCCACTGTCCCACTCTTGTGACCCCAGGGCCAGCTCTCCCACCTGCCACTGATATCCAGATAGTTCTGATTTTAGGATATGGCAAATAAAATTTTGTGAAGTCATTTACTCTGTGGTTTTGTGTATAAGCTCCTGTTGGTTGTGACACCTACGAGTCTAGTTTTCCCACCTCTGTGAGATTCTCTTTCTAATCTGGCTTTGAGCCCTGAAATAGCATATAAACAGTCTGGTGACTGCTGTGATCAAGGGACAGATACAACTGTAGTTAAGTAAAAGTAAAATGTCTAATTAAGTAGAATATCTTAGATAAGGTAAATTAAATTATAAACAGATTGCCAGATAGAAGCGCCACAATAACCCATCTTTTGTTCAAGTATCCAACTTCTTCAGCCACGAAATACCTCTTATGAAGTATGTGTTAATCATTCCTTTTGCGTTTTTAGATATTATAATATATATAACATATATATAATTTATATATATATATTCTTATAGCATCTTTTATATCCCCTTTTCAGTAAATATTGATTTTTCTAATATTCATTCATTTGCTTTTTTTAAAAAAAAAGGTAAAACCATAAACTCTTAAAGCAATTAATAAGTAGTACACAAGACAAAGTTCAATCAGAAAAGTTAGATGGCCGGAGAATGGGTGAGCAGGTTTGCTTTAGGGATTCATCTGGAGCCAGCTCAATTCTCTAAAACTGTTGTCCTTGTGTCTGATACTGGAGATGGAAGCAGGTCATGAGGAAGGAAAATGAACTTCAAGTAGGTGAAGCAACAATAGCTAAATCCACAATCATGAGATCAAGTAAGGGAAGCAACAGTAGCTAGAATCCACAAAGATGAAGTCTAGTAGGGGAAACAATAGTAGCTAGAATTCACATACATGAGATGGACTTACAAGGGCAGCCTGAGACCAGTGTCAACTTTAATGGCTCCTTTCTCTGATGCCATGAATTTCCTTCAGGTAGTAGGCCCTTCACAAAGCTGCCTGAGCAACCTGAGAAGTAGACCAGGAAGAGTTGCGCCCATGTCAGTGACAGCCACGAGGGTAGGCAGATCTGACCACTGCTTCACCTGACCACCCTTCACGTCTCGTGGCAGCTCCTCTCTTGCTGCCATCAAAGCCTAACATGAAGCAGTCAAGAAAGAGAATCTAGATACTATAGTTTTTCCTGGCACCAGAAGCACTGCAAAGCCAGCAGAAGTGGAAACAGAAAATAAAATTCGCTGGGTACACTGCCATTTGAAAGAGAAGAGGGAGGAGGGAGAAGGAAGAACAAAAAGAAGAACACTAACATTTTGAAGAAATAATCAACCTGTTCTCTTGAACAAGAGTCAAGCAGGATTCCTTCTTCTCAGCTTATTAATCCAGTGCAGTTTTCTCTATTCTGCTTCATTCCCTGCCACTTGTAGCATGATCTACAAGTCCTAAGTAGTAAACATGATTTCCGACCTTTTTCTGCTTTGTTTTACTTTTAGAAGTAAAATTCATATAGCATACAAGTAGTTATTTCAAAATAATAATTCAGTGGCTGTTAGAACATTCAACATACTGTAGATTCCTCCTCTATCTATTTACAAACCATTGTTGTCTTCATCACTAGAGAGAGAGAGAGAGAGAGAGAGAGAGAGAGAGAGAGAGAGAGAGAGATGAGAATCATTATAGTTAAGCAACTGAAACAAGTGCCTCCTCACCTTCCAGTCCATAATGACAAACAATCTTTCTTTCTGTGGATTTACCCATCCCCATATACAGGGAACCATACAACATGGCCTTTTGTGTCTGCCTTCTTTAAATTAGCATAGCAGAAGTTCATCCACAGTATAAGCAAATATGTCCATCCTCAGCAAGGCTGAGCAGTGTTCTGTCACGTATGTACTATAGCTGGTTTACCCACCCACAATCCTGCTAATAGGCACCCGTTTTTTCCATTTTCATGATAAGCTATACTTTGCTGTTCTCTGTGTTTGAGCCTCAATTTTGTCCAGGCAAAACACGAGGCATGCAGCTGCTCAAAGCACCACAAAAGTTAGGCTATCTTCATGTACTAGGTTAACATTAACCTAATGAGACAGGTTCTGCCTGGTGTGATTCAAGAGGAAGCTACTGTTGCAGCTTCGGAAGGGAGAGAACAGTCTCCTTATAGATGCTCTTGTAGCTTCTTCTAACCTCTGGGTAGGGACATTCTCTGATCACATCTAACTCCCTTTCTGCTAGTATGTAGCTTTGTCATTTAGTGCGCATAATGTGGGAGTCTAGACTTACTTCTCAGATAACCTCACCCCCAGACTGGAGACTTCCATGTGGGCTGCCTTTCAGGCTCTGGTTCCAGTCCTTGTCCAAACTCCTGGGTTTAGGAAATCTCATGTTTCTTAATTTGTGGCGAGCACATGTTGTCTTACAAACAAGTTCACACCGATTGGGTGTGCTGCCTCCCTTCCTGATTGGCCTGATTATTCTTTGTCAGAGGTGAGTCTTCCTGAATAGAGATCATTATTTCAGGGTCATGATAACTCTCCTGCTTTCTTTGATTTTTGAAAGTTAATTCATCGGTGATTTCTACAAATTTGTTTCATTTACGAAAATATAAGAAACATTACAAAGTCTAAAGCTATGAAAGCAAAAGTGTTCACAGGTCATCAATTATCCCAAACAATAATTAATATGGTGAAACCATGGAAGCCATGTCCCCCAGTCTAAAAAGCTTTGTGTCTCAGCACTTCTTTTCAGATTCAGACACCCGTAAGCTAAAACCCCTTAATGGTCTCATCTGAAGGAGAGACTGTGTACTTGTGAGCCCTTGGGGATAAGACTATCTCCTTGATCTAGACTCTAGGTGCTTAAGGGGGAAAATGCAAAGTTTTGAAGAGGAAAGGCAGAGACACAAACAATTAACATTATACAGTAGCAAAGGAATCAAGAGGGTGTGATTCTTGAAATTAAATGAAACGAGGTGCTTGGAGGCTAGTGGGAAAATACTGACACCATGGGAGAGCAACGTGTGCTGTTCGTGAACGGCCAGTGTTTTGAGTGCTCGTCAATAATACTGATTTAAGTACAAGAGAAAGAAAGGAAATGGAACTAGCCAGGGATGTTGGCACTGGGTACCAAAAACTAAGATTCTTTGATAGAAGACTGGAAAAGGACACATGGTGGCTATGTTAGAAAATATCCACCACATCAAAAGTCCCTAAGGTGACGTAGACCAAGCTTCCATCCATTCATCAGGAAATGAAATTAGCAACTATTTCCCTGAAATACATTTTCATTGAGTTTTCTCTTGCCCCTGCTGGGAGCCTCTCCTCTCAGCCTTTGTATTGTTTCTCCTCCTTTCCTTTATATTTCTTGAAGTGGGTATTTTTAGGGCATTAAATACTTTGTCTTTCTGATGCTTCACATTTTCAGATAATCCTGATGAAATGCATTTTTATGAGGTGCTTTTGAAAGGGGAGGTGGTTAAAAATCATCTGCCTCAAACCGCTTTCCCATTGTTCGTACTTCAATTCTCAGAATATAAATCCATTTTGCAATTACTCCGAGGCTCTCAGCTCAGAAGCTTTGCTGGACATACCATCCCATATGTTTATGATTCTCTGAATGAAAGAGCGCTCCCTGACAACCGTTCCGATTTTTCCCTTTCATTTCCATTTATGCCTTATTGTCTTCTAATGTTCGACCGAAAATATATGTTGCAATATTGTGTGACATTATCAGTATTACTTAAGATTTTATACACCCATATATCAGCCAAACATCAGATAAATCTCCCTATTCTCCTTCCATGCGTCTTCTTTGCTGGAAGACCACAGGTAATAGATTCAATTTCTTCTCCGTGACAAGTTGACTTTAAGCATTTCTTGCGAACTGAAGAGAAGAATCAATTTGCATTTGGGGTGGAATTATTTCTAAAATATGAACCGAAGATGAAATTTGGCTTAAGGTTTGTACAATTAAAGTGATGGTGATTGCTGCCATGCAGTTCTCCTCGACTTGTTCCAGGGCTGAATTGTAAAGAATACTGCAAAGGCAGACACAAGACTAATTTGAAGGTCTTGCTAATAAATAATGTGCTTAAAGGAAAGGGGGGTGTTCTGATGATTTGTAATCCTGCAATAATGGCTTCTAAATAGTTAAGATTAGTCTGAGAGATGAGATCCTTTCCCCCCTCTATGCCACATGCCAGCGAGGGACAAAAATCAATCTTGCAAGGGCTCTGATTACTTCTGCCGCAAGTTTCTTGTCAGCAGATTCAAAATGTGCAGGGCCATGAATCTTGCACAAGGTAGAGGCGCTGCCCATCAGCAGGAAATCTCTTTCTTCCAACTTCTGGTAGAATATCTGTGTGTGATAAATTAAGAGGAGGGCAGAAAATAGAAGACTCTTTGGTGCTAGGATTTTAATCCTGTGCTATCGGGACAAAGAGAGAGTGACACCGGCTCCTATGGCTTCGAAATGAAAAATGTACCCTTGGAAGGAGCGAGCTGCAGAGTTAAGGAACAAATGTAATAATGGCCTCTGTCATCTTAAGACATTGTGCTGTTTAGCAAACGACTGAGGGAGAATCGTAATAAGAACTGAAACCTGGATTAATAAATACTAATTGGAAGCAAGATGTCTACATTGAATCCATGTTGGCAGCAACATGAGAAAAGAAATTGAAGTCTGATTGTCATAAAAGGCAGGAATTGAAGAATACAAGAAACAAAACGGGGGTGATTCCTGAATCTCTACACATTCTAATCCCCCATGCTGGAAATATATTACTTTACACAGCAAAAAGAATTAGCGGTTTTGTAATTAAGCTGTATACTTTTATCTTAGACGGTGATGACTATGTTATCAAGAGGAAAACAGAGGTGCTCAGAGTAGTACGAGCAAAATTCAATTTATCTTTGCAAGGTCTGGGGACAGAGGAAGAGGCATGAGCTCAGAAATGTATCCTCTACAACCTGAAAAAGGCAAGGAAACTCATCTGACCAGTGACTATGGGACATTGATGTAGCACTGCTCCCACCTAGATTTCGACCCAGTGAGGTCTGCGTGAGATGTCTGGTCTACCAAACTATTAGGTGCTGCCTGGGTCTTGTTTCAGAACCCTGAAGAGTGTCTGTTGGAGCAACAACAGATAAGATATTTAAAAAATGAAATAACAGAACAATTTCAAATGTGTAGTGCAAGTTGGCCACATTGTAATTGTGTGTGGAGTAATCTTCCCATTGGATGTGGGACGGTATTCTGGGACAGCCTTTCCTGTCTCTGATTGCCATTTAGTTCACCCAAATACATTAAAATCATACACAGTCTTGGTCAGAAGTTGTACTTGTAGGAAATTAATAAAGCAATAGAAGATGAGTAAAATGGTATCAATAAGGCTGCTGGTAAGAGTCTAAAAATGAAGAGTTCAGTGAAGCTGTTTGCACAAATTTAGCATAACCTCAAACAGCAGGCTGGGTGTGCATGTGAACTCACAAAATTGTGACCGCATCAGCAAGACCTGTGCAAACTCAAGGCAGATAAAACACAACACGGAGCTAAGGCTAGACACAACGTCCCACCCGTAGCAAAGGGGCTACTGCAACTGAGAGCTGCTTGAAGAGGAAGAACCAGTTTTAAGGGTTTGACACCTGGGAGGTTGATGGTGCTCCAAAGAATGTTTCTGAACCCAAGAGTATTTGGGCAGCATAAATTGGACTCTGTAAATTAAAAAAAAAAAGAGGGAAGGGGGACAGGAGTTTGGGTTTGTAGGGAGGTAGCGGTGCATTCAAGAGTGTCTGAGGAAAAGGAGTATGGTCAAAATACCATGTATGATCCTCTCAAAAAATTAATAAAAAATTCTGTTTTTAATTATGCATTCATTTAAAATTAATTAAATGAAAATGTATTTGAATTTGGAATGTAATACCAACATGCTGATTTGTTGCATATTATATTTATACTAGTGTGCAATGGTAGAAACACTGGTATGTCATATTGGTTGACTGTAGACATAACACACCAATACTTTCTACCAGTTTTTCATATGTATCATCAAATACATACACAAATAGTAAATATATGTACAGAATATGTGATTTTCATACTCCTTAGGTTAAGAAAAAAGATAACAAGATATATTTCTACATATGAATTTTTCTGCCTCTGTATACAAGTGTGTGTATATAAAATTTAGTTTCTAACCAACTAGTGGTTAGAAATGATTCCTGTAACTTAAGCTCTCCTTTTTGCAGATCTATGAATTCAAATCACTGTGAAAGAAAAAAGTGCTGTCTCCACTGAAAATGAAAAACATTTCATTTATTGTGTGTGGAGGGGGTAGGCCTGTGCACACCACAGCACATGTGTGGGGGTTCTGAGGACAACCTATGGAAGCCAGTGTTCTCCTTCCACCACTGGGATCCTAGGAATAAAACTCGGGTCTTCAGCATTGACTGCAAGCGTCTTTATCTTCTGAACCTTCCCACCAGTCCACAAATGAAAATTTTTTAATACTAATAAGATAGTGAATTGCATGGCTTGCTTCTCCATGCTAGTCCCTGAGCCTGTATTACGTAAGCTCAGTGACGACCAGGAAACAGGTTCTCCAAAGGTCTGAAGTTGGTATTGATGTAAAGGGTTAAGATCTCTCTGAAAAGATATATACATACATATATCCTTTGAACTAGTAATGCCATTTCTAGGAATTCACAGAAATAATAGGCAAAAATCTCTCATGAGGAGAAATATTCACTGGAGACTTAGTTATGGAGAGAAAAAAATTGGAAAAGCCTTCATGGTCAATAAGAAGGAAATTGGGCAGTAATTTAAAATAATGTTTTCAAAGAATATTTAATTATATGGGAAAATGTGTTCAATATGCTGCTAAGTGAATAAGAGCAGACTGAAAATTGAATATACAATGTGATTCCACTTTAGTCAATGAAAAAGGAAAACATTAAATGTGAAAAGCAGCCATCTTTGCGAAGGATAGCTGGTTTTGAGTTTCTGTGTTGTTGCTTTCATTGCTGTAAATGGGTGTCTATTTGGGTGTACCTAGTAGAGCTTTCTGGTTTTGTTTGCTTGTCTGTTTTATCATATGAATATGATAGTTTTCCGATTAAGAAGATGATGTTTGCTGGTAAAATACCCAACACCTCTGGAAGCAGCCCAGAGGCAGTCAGGCTGATGCTGGAGTTCAGAAGGCATTGAGGTGCTGATGGAATCAAGGTGTCCTTGCCCTGGATGACACAAATGCCTTAGGAGCCCCTGGGATTTCGTAACCCGCTAGCTACCAATTATCAACTCTAATGTTAACACAGGACCATGGAACAAGTAGAGAACAAGAGCTGCCTCTAGAAAGGCGTCTCCTCCAGACAAAGTCAGGGTGTCGGGCAGATCACTGATGACGTCACTCTCCGAGCTGAAGGATAATATTATTGCATAGTAATGCCTAGGAGATTTGTCTCCCATCTCATACTTGTTTAAGGACCATCCCAGTATAGAGGAGAACACCCCCAGCCTTCCCACAGGTCACAGATTCCTTTCTAGTAATAACCAGATCTTGACTAGTGAGGAGGCCCCATTACTTTGCCCTGTCTTCTGTTCTCTACAGCTCCACATACGTCATAGGTTCCATCAGTGACAACAGGGAAGAGAGCAGCGCGGTATCAGACTGACTGAAAGAAGTCTCAGATTACCTGCCTCGAGGACAGGCCAGGGATGCAGCTCAGAAAGAGAGGACTTGCCTCACATGTTCAAGGTTCTGAGTTCATTCCCTGACCCTGAAGACGTAAAGATCCTGGAGGAAAGGTTTTCCCATAATGGGAGCAGATAAACGGCAGACCCCTTGTTCATCTGTTTCCTTCATCTCCTCCTAGCATCTAGTATGAACTCTTACACACGGTCAGCATTGGGTCAGTGTTCTCATTCACCGTTTGTCTGTGCGGTCATGACTGGGACTGTATGCGTGCATAAAGTCACTTCGTCTTCCTTTTATGGAAAGGCTCACTGAGCCTCAGATTGAAGCGAGAGAATAATTCCTCTCATTCTGAGGAAACTGTGGAGTCTCAGTTCAAGAGATCAAAGCTGCATTAACTCTTCCAGTTAAGGCCGTTTGCTATCACTTGGCAATCTGGGAAGGTAATCAACTCAATAGTACCCAAGTGGCCTGGCAATTTATTAAGTGAGCAATTTATTCTTTTCTCTCACGGCTGAGATCAAACTGCTCACCATTCAAACTCGCCACATTTCTCAGAGATAGCAAGGTGGGAAAGAGTCTTTCTTGGAGATGGGGGAAACTATGGTTTAGTATTGAGTCAAATTAGCAGAAGAAGGGGGGACACATGCCCAATACCCCCCAGATGCATTGTTCCTAAAGTCGGGACAAGTTATTTAAGCTGTAGCTTTCTCCTTTGTACAAATATGTACAGAAGCAGCTGATTTGGGGGCTTAGAAATGACACCAGTTGTTACGGGGAGAAGGCTACTTGTTTATCCCAGCTGCCCGGCTAGCTCAGCCCTGAGATAACCACACAGAAACTGTAGTAACTAAAACACTACTTGGCCATTAGCTCTAACTTCTTATTGGCTAACTCTTGCATATTAGTTTAACCCATCCCCATTAATCAGTGTGTGGCCACATGGCAGTGGCTTACTGAAGTTTCTAACCGGCGTCCATCTCAGGCAGAAGATCCATGGTTTCTCTGATTCTGCCCTTCTTCCTCCCAGCATTCAGTTCTGTTTTTTCCACCTACCTAAGTTCTGCCCTATCAAAAGGCCAAGGCAGTTTCTTTATTCATTAACCAATGAAAGCAGCACACAAACAGAAGGACCTTTTACACCAACAAGCCTACAGGAGGGTGAAAAGGCAGCAGAGCATGGGGAGACATGAGTGAGGAAGACGGATGAAAGCTGTAAATGAGAAACAGTCCTGTGAGGCAAGGAGGGTGGGAAGATATAACGACCTTTGTTCTTTACCGGCAGTTATCAAAAACAAAATAAAAAAAAACCTTCAAAATATAAGGAAGCTACTGGCTAAAGTCTCATGGTGTTGGTGCGCAGATACTGGACACAATACTCCAGACAGAGCCCACCAGACATGTTCACAGAAACATTTCCAAAATGAATCTTATATCAAATATGTTTCTGCAAAACCACTCTCTGCCAAAAGTCCACATGAGGAAAAATGAGATCTTATCACCTCCATGGGAGCAAGTAACACCCATACATAGAGTCACAGTGCAGAATCAGCTCTAAACACAGTCTGTGTTGAGTTCAGAAATTTCTTAAAGAAAATTCAAATTAAACATTCAGGAAATGTCTTTTATTGTTACTGCATTCGAAATAATTTGGTCCCTGGTGTTCATCAACAAAAACTTGTTTACCCTTAGATTTTCCCTGATACACCAACAGCATTTAGTAGAACAGACTATGTCTTGGTGCCTGCCCAATTCCCTTCCCATCTTCAGGAGAATAAAGCATTTGGGTCACAGGCCTGGGATAATTAGCTCTATCAGTAGATCCACGTCCAGAGATCCATGAACTATCCCAAAATCAAGTGTAAAAATTTACTTTTAGAGAGATATATGGAAAAAATCTCAATAACTATCATAGTCAAGTTTTGTGTTTGCTGACTATCTTCAGTGATTTTTTTTATTTCTTCCATATTTCTGTATTTTGAGAAAACATTAAGAACAATTAGACAAACTAGGAAAAAGCTTCCAATATGCAAAAACATTATCAATAAATAAAGATTAATGCTTATTGCTCATTGCTTAATATGCAGTAACCTTCTCACAGCTCCCAATGACTCACCCAAGTGGATAATATCTCCATCCTACAGATGAGAAAGCTGAGGCATAGGATTGTAGATGCATTTGTCTGTGTTCAAAGACACTCAGAAAATTAAAAAAAAATAATGCCGCATTGAAAAAGAAAGACTCATTTAAAGTTTGAATTCTTAAATATTGTGTCATTTTATCATAGAACGAACACATTTAGGGTGATGTAGCAATATACATCATTTTTAAACAATAAAGAAATATATGGATGGGAAAAGTCAACAAAACATTATTGGTGGGTGTTAGCCTGTGATACAGTTTCGGCTCAGTGGTGAGGGCTCTTGCTGCTCTTGCAGAGACCCCCCATTGGTGGTGTTTTAATAAGCATTGGATCAGGACAGTGCAAAGTATCCACTGAGGAGTTCATAGACACATGGGTTTCTTGGAGGCGGGACCTTTGGAGAAGAAGTAGGTCACTGGTGATGTGGATTCCAAGGGTACGCCTTGTCCCTGGTCACATCCTGTCTCTCTCTTTCTGCTTCCTGGCCATTAGGCGGTTAGTAGTGTTTTGCGGATTATGCTTCCTGGGTCTTGATGTTGGGCCTCAACAACAATACAATAATGGGGCCAAGCACGCGTGTGTCAAAACCTTTGGGATCATGAGCTTACATAAACTTTTCCTTCTCTGTTTCTCTCAGTGTCTGGCAGTAATGAACAGCCGACCGCCACAGTCTCGCACTAACCAGTGGGCTTTCCCCTGCATTGCCTGCTCTTTGGAATCCATACTGTCTCTCCTACTGGTTGCTTTTCTTGCCTCTTCTCATTGACTAAGCACCTGGTGTTATCCCCTCACCCGTTCACAGGTAGCAAGTAACTGGCTCTCCCTCTCATGCCCTGCTTTGGGACTTCTGCTTCTGCAAAGTTGGGACATCCTATGACGTGTTCTTTCAGTCCCTGATCTCCTGAGCGCTCTCCAGTCTCTCCAGCATTCAATCCCCTCCACGGCGACGTCGAAGATCTCACGGGTCACAACTAACGGCATTGCCTGCGGAGTTTTAATCTCCAGCATTCTGTCTGGCAATCACCTCTCCTCATTATCTATCCTTGCACCTCACTTATGCTAATGAGAAACATTTCGCTGCTGAGAATTAGCCCTACCACTCGTTTCGCTCTCCGGTCTGGCCACCGACCATCTCAGTTCCTCCCTAGTACAGCCGGGATTGCATGGGTGTGCTCATTCCTCACCCTGGCGTTATTGAGGTGCCTTGCTCTCCTTCCATTGCATTCAAACAGTAATGCGTCAACTCTGACTACGTTCATTTCCTCTAGTCTGCAAGAAAACTATTAAGGGTTGCTGGATACGATCCTATCTCCACAATTAACAGGCTCTTTTCATTTGAGTCTATAAATCTTAGTGCTGGACGCTAAAAGAAGAAGCAGGCTGCTACTTTGTCAATGAAGTTGTTTTCCTCTCTTCAAAATGTCCATAGCATGGCATCTGTGAAGGTTGCGTTTTATGTGTCAATATAGCAGGGCTGAGAAGTTCCAAGATAGTTAATTAAAGGATTCTCTGATTTGGTTAAATATTCTATGCTGGTATTTCTGTATCAGATTAGCAGTTCCATTGGTAGACTCAGGAAAGCCCATTGCCTTCCCCAATGTGGGGGGACCACATTCAGTCTGTTAAAGGTCTAAATAAAGCATAGGGCTCCATGTGAGAAGAACCGCTGGTCTTGAAAACTGGAACAGCAGTCTTCTTCTGCCCGAGCCAATAGTTCCTGTTCTCCTGAGTTTTCTGTTTTGCAAGTATAGAAAACGGAACCTTCCAACCTCTTAAACCTTATTAAACTGTTTGTGTATTAATTTTCTCTCTCTCTCTTTCTCTCTCTCTCTCTCTCTCTCTCTCTCTCTCTCTCTCTCTCTCTCTTTCTGTGTGTGTGTGTGTGTGTCTGTGTGTGTGTGTCCGTCCATGGTGTGTATGTATCCCTGGATCAGTATCTATAGGGGAGTGATTGCACAACCATCCACAGGTACCAATCTACAAATCCTCTAGTATATTAAATGAAATACATTGAGTTAACATTTGAACTGTGTCTTTACTCCTGTACGCTCAATATTATCTCTACATCACTTATCATATTTAATTCGGTGTAGGTCCTTTGTAAATAACTACTATTTCGTATTGGTTAGGAAACAAAGGCAAAAATAGTGTGCGTGTGTTTCCCATGGAGGCAATTCTTCCCAAACATTCTCAATCTGCAGTTGAATGAGTGCCCAGAATCAGAACCCACAGATAGAGACTGATTGCATATGTAACCAAATCTATTATTTCTGTTTCTCTGGGGAATACAGAACAGTACATCTCAACTCTACTCAAATTCTCAAGTAATGCCTATTTTCTTTCATTCCTTCATTGTTATTATTTATTTATTATTGTCATGTGCTTTGAGAAAAGGTAGATGCTGTCATAAGCACTGGTAGTTTCTATGACTAACTCCAATGTCCTACTCAAGTACACTGTCGTTGGAGAACTGAAAGCATTGTGCCCACTTTACTTAGGACAAGATCTTCATTCAGTTTCTGCTCTGACCTCCTTTTGCTTCTCAAAGGTTTTATTTTACAGACACTATTTTTTTCTGTTGTAGCATCAATCAAATTTTCCCTATCATTTCCGTAGATGTATAAGTATGCATAAACCCTTCTTGTAAGAAGAAAGAAATTGGGTCTGGAGAGATGGCTCAGTGGTAAAGAGCACTGATTTCTTTTCCAGAGGACATGAGTTCAGTTCCCAGCATTCACGCCTGTCATTCCAGTTCCAGGCAGTCTGATACCTTTTCTGACCTCCTTGGGCTCTGCACGCATGTGGTACACAGACACGCTCAGGGAAAGACTCATGCACATGAAGAATAGAATCTTCTTTGAAAATGGAATTCCCTTCACACATCTCTCCAGCGTTTGCCTTCTCATTTAAACCAAGTAAATATTCTTAAGCGGTCTCTAACACCCAGACCCTCAGCCTACCTCAGTTCACAGAGTCCTTCCTCTCTTTCCAGGGAGAGCACCCGATCTTTAGTGAGCAACAACAGACTTTAATTGCCGTCCTTTCTCTCAGTAGCTGCAGCTCCACACCTAGAACACAGTGGTTCCACTGCACTTGGTCGCATTCTAGTCTCTCCTGCTGGTTTCTCCAACGTCAGAACTCTGGTGGTAGAGTACATCAAGGTTGTACTTACAACCTTTCCGGAAGTGACATAGTTTTCAATACCATCTATTCACTAACAATATTTGGATTCTATCTCATATGGCAAGGTGCCCTTTGGCCCAGGACTCCTCAACTTAAGTGCCTTCTAGACACTGTACTTCACTGTAGCGCAGACGTCTCACTCTGAGTATAAACTTAAAACAAATGTCATAAAATCATTGGGTTCTCCCAAAACTGTAATTCCTACTCTTCCCCATGCCTTTTCTACCTCAGAAGACAGCACAATTATTATTTAGGCTCAAAAGCTAGAAGCCAATCTTAATTATTTTTTTCTAATTTTTGCTACCTTTGTATCTAGCTAGCTGCTTGGAGTTTTCTTTAAGTTTTTCTGAAGTTGTTGTTAATGTGTGCTGTGCAGGCGCTCACTTGTCACAGTGGTGGTCAGAAGACTACCTTCAGGGTTCAGTTCTCTCCTACTATGTGGGGACTAGAGACCAAACCCAGGTCCTCAGACTTGGCAGTTAGCACCTTCACCCAATGAGCCATCCCACCAACCTGTCTGTTAAGGTGTTGTTTTGCTTCCGTTCCTAAAGTACATATCCCATTGACTAGTAGTCAACATGACTGAGCAAAGGCAGCTGGCAGGGACTGCTGAAATCGCCCATTGTTGTCTGCTGCTCCTAACTCTTGACAGTCCGCACTCCATAAAGCAGGGAGTACTCAGAGCACAATTCATGTCACTCAGTCCCCACACACAAACACACTCACATGCACATAGCCCATCCACCCCGTCTGGCCTCTGCTCAAACCTTCCCTAGGGCTTCCCGTTGAACAATAGAATCGTAACTTCACTGTGCCTCACACGACTCCATCTACTCCTGCCTCCTTCCCTTGTGCCGCTTCTCCCTCTGTTTAATTTAAAGAAGCATTCCAATGTCATTTTTTGAAAGTCCTAAAATCAGACACATGTCAAATCTAGTATTCTAGAATCTGTTTGCAATTTCCTCTACCTCTAAATACCAGTACTTACCACTTTCTAATAAACACACCACACACACACACACACACACACACACACAAGCAACCAGTCACCTTCTGTTATATTAACCTATCTTATCCCCTTCACAGAATTTATGAGGAATTATCTTCATTCGTCTTTGCTATTTTTCTCCCTGATGAGAAGGTAAGCTTCCTGAATGCAGGGAATGTTTCATTCGGGCACCGTTGTGTTGACAGGGCAGTGTCCTGTGCTCAGTTTCTAGATGCCACACAACGAAATATGTTTGACAAGTAGTAAGTAGTGTCTGGTGTCAACCATTTGGACAAGGTTGCAGAATAAAAACTAGAGTGACGTTACATAGTTCACAAAGAGAAATCTTGACCAACGATGGATGGAAAGTAGGAAGGGTGGTCATGGTTTTTGAAGATAGAGATTCTTGCTTGAATGTGGCTTTTACCCAAAATTTGCTCATCCTTAAGAGATATTTAAATGGATTTTTAAAACTACGGTGCCATTGAAATCGGGGTCTCAAATGAGACTTAAAACCACAGAAATAGGGTTACCACCAAGAAAACCAAAAGAACAAACGCGGCCAGTGTGAGGACTGCTTGTGGTGTATAGCTTTCTGTGGCCGCTATAACAGTCAATACAGGATATCTGCAGGAACTGCCATATAAGGCACTAGTCACCAAATCCCACAGTGAAATCAGTTTAGGGGCCCTCAAGGGGTGAACTAATAGAGAAAACATGGTATATATACCCAGCAGTGTATTGTTAATTCATGAAGAACTCAGTCATGTCATTGGCATAAATGGATAGTACTGAAGATTATAGTGCTGACCAAAATAAGTTATATATAAAGACAAATATCAAGGGAGCTGTTGCGGAAGAAAGGGGGTGTATTTGAAAATGTGACAGTGGGCTGGGCTGTGATGGTGCATGTCTTTAATCCCAACATTCAGGGAGGCAGAGGCAGAAAGATCTCTGTGAGTTCAAGGCCAGCCTGGTCTACAGAGTGAGTTCCCAGACAGCCAGAGATACACAAAGAAACCTTGTGTCCATCCCCTCAAAAAAAAGAAAAGAGAAGAAAAAAGAAAGAAAGAAAGAAAGAAAGAAAGAAAGAAAGAAAGAAAGAAAGAAAGAAAAAGTCACAATGAAGCCTATTGTTTTGCACAGTAAATGTAAAATATATGTTCTTGAAAATGGACCTATGGGGAAAGTACTACAGGTAACAAGAGTTTATTGAAGAACAAAATACTTCAGACATTAGGAGAAGACGTTTTGCAGAGTGGTCAATTTAAAACCCAATGCAAGCACTTACCCATAGGTAGAGAGATTATAAAAAATTTCCAATGTTCTCCCTTTCTAGTGAATAAGTAATGGGGAGACCTCCTGGGAGTCTCCCTAAAAGATGAAAGCTGCCTTGACTTTAGTATTTGAACTGAAAAAGAAACGATCGATTAGTTTACTAATAATCAGATAATTGAACCCAGTTCCTAAAGAAAATGAAAAGTGGAAGTAACCAGAATGGTGATTTTGAAGAGGCATCTCTCGGTTTTGTAAACTATCCCTCTCCTAATGGTCCCTTTTAATGGAATTCACAGTTTCATCATTACCCTTTTTGTATTAGTAATTATTTCTAAAATACCAAAGAACCATCTTTTTTTTTCAAGGTCCTTCCCCTAGTCTGATTTACAACCAAGCTCAAGTTGGACTCCATCTTTTTCAGGTTTGACATTTCAAAATATTTATTGCTCTTTTACGTTAATGCCTTTGTCATGAATCTGAAGGTGACCGTTATTTCCTTCATCACTTTGTAATTAAATGGATCAACTATTGCCACGCTATTTCCACGATTTGTCTGCACAGCACATTAAAACCCTCTGGTGAGACAGGGAGACCCAGCCCTCTGTGAACGACAACAAACAAATGTTTCTGGAAATATAGGGTCCTCTTGATGCATCGCTAAAGAAGCTGTTCCAAGCGGAAGCACAAAATCTTTAATATTTTATTGATCAGATCTAAACCTTCTGCCCAAAGTGGCAATTAAATTTCAATTAAACTGACTGAAAGCATCATATTAAATTTCAGCACTTTACGAGCTATCAGATAATGCTGCAGGACAAATCTCTAGTATGATCGCCCTCTTTTCAAATCATATTATCCTGCTCATTCACAATCAAAGTGACAGTTTTAGGTATACTTTCAATATTTCTTGAATATAAACCCTCTAATGAACACATTTTATTGCCTTTAAATCAATTATTATTGGATATTTTAATAAAGTGAATTGAGCACTTTGTTTTACACACTGCTTAGAAGTTATTATATTTTGCAGTCAGCACAGCAAAAAAAAAGTGGCTTAGGGAGGCAAGGCTGAACCGCTGATAGAGGAGGCACAGCCCCAGCCTTCTCTACAAAAGGCATCCTGTTTAGCTCTGTCATTTAAATGATGCGTAGTAAATAGCCCCTTGTTAATGCTTTTCTTTTTTTTTTTCTTTTGAAAATTTAGGTTTAAATTCTCAAATGATCTCTTGGTAAAGAAGAAATCACCAATCACAGTTTGGTAAAATGTCATGCATACTTTATTATAGAAACTGGAACTCTTAAGTCCTTGTGTATCTATCTCCTTTACCCTGTGAATGCAGTTTGTAACATTATATTTTAATGTTTTAGAACTAAGTCTGTGTTTAGCATTGACCGTGTCTGTGGCTATCTGAAGGATAGAGGTTGCATTCTTACATAATTGGTTCTTTGCTTTGGCCTTTGCCATAATGAATGCAGACTCCAGGATTTAACCCACTGCTGAGGTCTTCAGACTCAATTGCCAAGATGGACACAAGGCAATTGTGTCCCGACTGCTCCTCACATCCTTGAGTAACCGTGCTGCCTTTGCCTCATATACGCCTATGGTACTGGTCCCATTGATGCGCATGTGCCCATTAACTCATAAGCCAGACAAATGATGTAGAAAACCACCCAGAGCAATCACTAAGTATGAGGCTGCCTTCCACTTTAAGAGAACCTAGGAACACATAAGATTCTGGCCTGCTGTGTGAGTTCAGAGACGCCTTTATAGCTAAAGTTGAAAGAATACTGTAATAACCTCAGTGCAATTCATTGGAGTGCATTAAATTAAAATTTAGTTGAAAATCATGGCTTCTTATTGAAATGATTCAATTAGATTATGGTCCCTGAATTTGAGTAATTGAGTCTCTGAGCTACAGGGACTTTAACAAGTCATTAAAAGCGTTCCTGTGAGGCACTGGATTAAGGTGCCTCCTGTGAGGCACAAGAGCAAGGCTATGCATGACCATGGCACTAATCCATAAAGAATGGTAGAACATTGTGTCAGTATACACTGGCCAGCCAAGTCTGCCTTCCACACAAAGCTCACATAGCTGGGAAGCTCCAAATTGCTCATCCCTTGTATAAGGGCTTCTGCAAGTCCCAGTTCAGCAACACTACATCCTTACCGTTTTTCCTATAGAACCATCCCTATTCAGCTGGAGTTGATTCAAGCAGAGTCAACTACCCACTGTGTGCTTGAATGTAATGAGCCCGCTTCCCAACAAAATATGGTGTTTACAGACTTAACAGTGATGCGCTCAATTAAAAAAGCAGGATGTAATAGAGTCAGGGATGGTAATGCCTCCGGAAGTACTTTTATTGTGCAGGATTGTTTTGGCTATCCTGGGTTTTTTGTTTGTCCATATAAACTTGATTATTGTTCTCTCAAGGTCTGTGAAGAATTTTGTTGGGATTTTTATGGGGATTGCATTGAATCTATTGATTACTTTTGGTAGAATTGCCATTTTAACTATGTTGATCCTCCCAATCCAAGAGCATGGGAGATCTTTCCATTTTCTGGTATCCTCTTCAATTTCTTTCTTCAAAGACTTAAAGTTCTTGTCAAATAGGTCTTTCACTTCCTTGGTTAGAGTAACCCCAAGATATTTTATGCTATTTGTGGCTATTATGAAAGGCGATGTTTCTCTGATTTCCCTCTCTGCTTCTTTGTTCTTTGTGTAAAGGAGGGCAACTGATTTTTTGGAGTTGATTTTGCATCCTGCCACATTACTAAAGGTGTTTATCAGCTGTAGGAATTCTTTGGTAGAGTTTTTGTGGTCACTTATGTACACTATCATATCATCTGCAAATAATGAAAGTTTGACTTCTTCCTTTCCAATTCGAATCCCCTTGATCTCTTTATGCTGTCTTATTTCTATTGCTAGAACTTCAAGCACTATATTGAAGAGGTATGGAGAGAGTGGACAGCCTTGTTTTACTGCATGGACTGGCTTTGTGGGAGCCTGGTTTGTTTGGATGCTTACCTTCACAGACCTGAATGGAGGCAGGAGGACCTTGGACTTCCCACGGGGCGGGGAACCCTGACTGCTCTTAGGACTGGAGAGAGGGGGGGGAGGGGGAGAAGGAGGGAAAAAGGATGAGGGGAGGAGGTGGAAATTTTTAATAAATAAATAAATTTTTTAAAAAGCAGGATGTAGCTTTTTTATTATTTCAGAATTTGGTTTTACTTTGTAGGTGTTAAGTGATAGGCCTTGGTCCCTGGCTGACTTTTCTTAAGACAAAATCAGTCTCTACTACACTCACAAAGAGAAAGAATCCAAGGAAATATGTCAAGTCAGAGTCCTTCTACATCAACCCTCACAGGTCAACTTAAGATCCAGACCACTGGAAATACATTCTCAACCAAAACTAAAATAGTTCTCATTGGGCAAGGTGGCATCAGAAGGCACAGGCAATGAGTTCAAGACCAAAAAAAATAATAATAATGAATTCTAAGACAGCTAGGGATATGTTGTGAGACTCTGTTATTAAAACATAGTAATAAGAATAGTTCTCACTATTGGAAAACTTTAATTAAGTTTTTAATTTAAGCCTTGATTAGTGACTTCAGTCTATTTGCGGGGGATCAAAAAGATAAAGTAACAGCAGATATCTCTGAAAGGTCTCACAGACTGACCTCTTGTGAGAAGTCACGTGCAATGGCAACAGGCCAAAGAATGGTATCATGGAATAACCTTTGTTTGGACTGGTTTTCTTCTTGTTATTGTTTTGAGTCTTGTTTATGAGACAGAAACACTTCAAATTAGTTGTTGACTCCTTCAAAGCTAGAATCTTGAGAGCCTGCCCAACTAAACCTTGTCAAGCATTGTTGAACAGATGAGGGAAGCAGGCCACACCCTAGGCATCTGCCTCCACTAGTCAGATCCTTTGGCATTCACTCTCTTTCCCAATGTTTTCAAAGTGTTCTGAGAAAACCACTCAAATGAGCACGTATTAGAAATTCTATTTATATTGGCTTGTGTCTAAAACTAAGGAAGACATCAGTCTTTATTATTCTCTAGTATACAGTTAGACTCTGTCAATTACAGTGGTCAATGACACAGTAGAAGAGGAAAACTGAGCCAAGTGTGAATGCCACAGGGACAGTTGAATGAAGCCCCTCCTGTCGCACCATCTTCAGGCAGCCAGGTTTCCAAATAACACTACCTGGTGTCACTAAACTAAGTCTGATAGGATGGACAAATCACGTGTTCATGTCTATACATTGCTTAAGACAGAGTTCCACTATGAAGCGCCATCTTACTTGAAACTCAAGACGTAGCCCAGGCTGATCTGAGACACGTCATCCTGCTGCCTCAGCCTTCTAAGGGTTGAGACTACGGCTGAGTGCTAGATTTTTTTTTCTTACTCCTAGCCAAGTGTTTTGTCATTGACAAAACAGGTTAGCAAACAAATGTTCCTAGCAAAACCCATGGCTAAAGTCATTTGAAGCAATCAGGATGACTCTAAACATGAGTTCACATGCACTGCAGCCAGTAATGACTTTTGCTCTGTTCATGGAATAAAACCTATCCTATCCTAAGCCAAGCAGGACTCTGTCCCCAGAGATGGGAGATCAACAGATTCTTCTGTATTCGAGGGTCAGAGGAGACAGATCTTTGTAAAGTAGATACATTATATGGCGTTGCCAAAGGTTAAGGAGAGATTTGAGGCAGGTAGGGGAAATAGGAATGTCAGGGAGGGACTTGTACAAACTAGGTTAATCAAAGAAGGCATCGCTGAGGAGATGTGATCCGAAAAGTCCTACCAAAACTGGGCAGCCACCCTGTGAAAGAAAAATCTACAAGTTGAAAGTGAACAGAGAGATTTGCCTACTAATAAAACATTGCTTTAAAATTTCTAAGACACATTTCCATTCTAGTTTTTTATTTTAGATATTTTTCTACATCATAAAGTAAGCTTTAGAATTGATATGTGTGCAATAAAACAAATGTAATATTTATTTATTTATTTATTTACTTGTATATTTCACTATGTCCATTTAGTGTTGACCATATGTGCATGGGTATGAGGCCATCCCCTGGAGCATGGAAAATCTATCAGTGGCTCCATCCACTAACACACACACAAAAAAATGACTACCCCTTCTCCAGCTGCCATCAACACCAAAAGCTTCATAGCTAGGAGTGGGGTCTTGTGACACTTCTGCTTTTTTCCATACTTAAATGATCTGATGTGGGTAACAAGAGGAGCTGTAAGACCAAAAGTGGTATAGCCGCACCATATTCAGAAGAAAGTGTTTTGTAGCTATCCACATCTACCAATTCCTCTACTCTACATCGATGTTCCATTTAGGGCTGAGTTCTCACGGCTCATCTATCTTTTACTCCGACCAAGGTGTCAGCCTGTAGATCATACATACCCCACTACCTAGAGAAACGTCTCTGAACAAGGTTGACTCTCTTCCACATTGTTCCCTGTGCCTGAAAAGGTGGTATGAATGTCCTGCTTGAGATTAAGTGCTACGTCATCACTTAGACTCAGTCTCTTGAGCAACCATGTGTCTCTGCACTCACCAGCCTTCACTGGGAAGGAAGGTTCCCTGACGAAGACTGAAGGGCATTAGGAGGCAATGCATAAATAATAATAAGTAATGACTTATTTATTCAGGAGGCATTGTGCACCATGTTAATTCAGCTCAAAAGCAATGGTCGGTTCCGTTCCTCAACCATGGGTTTTTACACATGCTTACACAACCAAACACAGATAGTTTCTTGTGGAGCATGCCTCAAACCCATCCGAGAGCCCTTGATGTCCCCCATATCCGTCACACCGTTGTTATACCAGTAGACACATCTCACCTGGTATGTTGGTATCACAGTTGATAGGGTTCTCAGCTGGAAAGACTGCTACTGCTGGTCTTTTCTCCCCGATAGTCGGTCTTGTGTCTTCCTACATACTGAAGACTAGCCAGAAGAAAGTTCCAGTTTGATTTTTCTGTATCTTTTACCCAAGATATGACTTTTACCCAAGTCATAGCAACTTGTTTTGGTAGGCAGTCAAGAATAGCATTCACTTGTTTTATTTTGGGGGCCTTTGGGACCTCCCCGATCAACAACTATTTAAAAAGAATACTAGGAAATTTTCAGGTAAATGGAAGAAAATGGAAAAAATTATGCTGAGATAATTTGGTCTCAAAGAAACAAATGCCACATATTCTCTCTCTTCTTATGTGGGTGCTAACTTTGAATCTTTAATTTAGTGTGTTGGGTTTAGAGTATTAACAGAATTGAGAAAACTAGAAAAAGATTACTGAGTTGGGTGATAGGAGCAGAACTTGGGTGATATGGAAACAGAGATTGTGACGTGTGGGGAGAGCAGTTAAGCAGGGTTGGGTGATGGTAAAGAAAAGGGAGAAGGGAAGGATTAGCTGAAATGAAGGGTACAGGAAAACGTCATATGGAAACCAACTGCTTTGTAAGACAACTAAAAAATTTGAGATTTAGATGGTAGAGACAGCCTGCGTGGCTGAATGACGCAAAACCTAACAGCCAGGAGTTTTTAAAGCAAATATAATATTTACAAGTAAATAAATATTCATGTGCTGAAGATGAGCTCTCAAAAATGTTTACTGACAGAAACAAAAGATGCAAGACTTTGAAGAGAAAACTTCTCAACTACAGGCAGTATTATGTTCCTGAAATAGAATAGCCATGTGACCACCCCTTGCTAAAAGCACAGTTCCTGCCTCTGATTGCCCTAAAAGATGAATCCAGATGCCTCATGTCTCCTCAGACCCTCTTTCTGTGTGTGGCCTGGATGTTCCTTCCTCAAATCTCAGTCTCCTCCTAGTGAGACTGATTTTATTCTTTCTGTTTTGAGACCAGAGTATCTCTCACCTTGCGGCCTTCAACTCAATTTCCTACCTCAGAAAAATTCCTCCATTGTCTGGACTTCCTCCTTTTTTTTTTTCCAACTGCGCTTGATTTTCTTTGCATGGGTCACTTTAGAAGGCCCTTTTCTCAAGCCTTCCCTGACTCAGTCCTATCAGTTCGATTGTTAATAACTGCCTATATTTATTCCAGGGCCTCGTAGGAAATGAGACAGGCTGATGGGCCTACCCAGTACCAGGCACCTAAGGGGTTTTCCATGCACACATGCAAAATGAGTAAATTACAAACAAATGGATGTATCTATTTAAATATTGCTACCAATTTTGTGATATCTCTAGCCACACTTGTGGATGTAGCTGTGGCATATATAAATATTGCTGCTACCAATTTTAGATATCTCTAATTATACTTGGCGGAGTTCAGAGTTCTACAGGGGGCATTTTTGACATTTTGGTTGCCAAGTCTAGACTTTAACAGCTGAGCCATCTCTCCAGCCTCACTGATGGCAGTCTTGTGACAGGTTTTCTCTACATGTCTTCATAAAAGAACTTTTGTTTGGTTGTTTGTTTTTTGAGATAAGATCTCAGTGTATAGCTCTGGCTGTCCTGGAACTCATTACAAAGACCAGGCTGGCCTTGAACTCACAGAGATCTGCCCGACTCTGTTTCCCAAGTGCTGATAATAAAGACATAAGCTACTATATTTGGCCTATAACAAAACTTTTTAATCCTGAACTTTAATTATTTTACTCTAAATAGTATAAACGTTGCTGGTATTTGATGAGTTTCCAGTGCTTTAGGCGATGCCTGATGCTGGGTGAATAAACCAGAAATATTTAATCATCCAAATCTCCTGGGGACGTAAGATACAGCCCTCAGTGATAACAAATCTGCATTTATTGGTGATCAATTTTCTTAGCTACATGTCTACTAAATAACAATTTTATGTTTATTCTGGACTACTATGAAAGACACTGTTTATTCGAATTCATGAAGTTGAAATTTTTATATTTTTTAGTTATTTTATCGTCACGTCATAAATCCAGGAGATGGGTTATAGTAAAGCAGGAACACTTCACCCTACCAGTGTGATGAGCCTGATACACGCTGTAGGGAGGGAGGGGTGTTTTCCTTGTGTAATCACAGGCTGTGCCTCCTTCAGGTTACCTGGAAATGGGAACATAGTGAGAGGGTGCACAAGACCCCAGCCGAGTTAGCACACTCACTGAGCAGATAATTAGAGATGAGTGTGTCTCTAAGAAACCAGGCTGACCAGTCTCACCTGCTGGAAAAGATCTGTCTCTTATTTTCCCAGTGTCCTGATCATCCAAAGCTTTGAGAACAAAATAGCACTGAAAAAGAAAACGGGCAAACACAGCTGTCTGTACCCAAGCTCGATCACAGAGTCCACATTCTTTCCACAAACACTCCCAACTGAGTTTTTTCCTTCTTGTTTTCCTAAACACAGCATCCATTTCTGACAGATAATTAGACTCAACTCCTAACTTTGACCAAGAAATAAAAAAAAGAAAGCTAAGAAAGAAAGAAGTCAAATCAATGAATATAAATACAGAACGAGTTCCTATTTATGTATATATCCTTATACATACTCATGGCACTAAGCAAAAACAGCCCACGGTCTGTGCTGCATGTTGTGTTGATAAAGGGTGATGTATTTGACAGGACAATTTTTTCCCATGATTCAATATGTTTGGTTTACTTTTGGTTATAAATACCTTTCTCATGCAAGTCTGCCTCTCCTTCTAAGACATACATATGTAACCCTGGCAAACTGATCAAGCTAAGCTGCTAATAAATTTATCTGATGGCTGTGCTCTTTGCCTCTCCTGCTCCTCCTAAATATATAAATTCCCAAATGTAATAAAAGACTAATTTTTATTGCCTTTTAATGGGGTGATCCGGCCATTTTTTATGCCTGTGTTTTATTTCACTACAGTGAGAGACTTCAGAAAAGGTTTCAAGGAAGAGATGTAAGGAGGTGGGGCAAGGAAGAGAGCACTGGGGATGGAGAAACGGAGCTCCCGGTGCATAAGATGCTTTGCCAGCTGTAGAGTCCTCACAATTATTTCCACGTATAAACAATTCTGCTGTGTGAGTAAATCTCTTGGCCAAGACTGTCATAACTGAGCTTTCCCAGGTTTTCTAAGTACATGGAAGTTGCTGCTAAACCAGAAAGGGTGAGCCTCTGCCATCCTAACCAGGAAGGGTGGGCCTGTGCCATCCTAACCAGAAAGGGTGAGCTGTGCCATCCTAACCAGAAAGGGTGAGCTGTGCCATCCCAACCAGAAAGTGTGAGCTATGCCATCCCAACCAGAAAGGGTGAGCCTGTGCCATTCTAACCAGAAAGGGTGAGCCTGTGGAATCCTAAAGCACTTACTCATCTTCAATGCTGTGCTGGATTTGTATTTTTGACACTAAGAAAAGAACTGTGAATTTTTGTCAACTGCAGCCTAGGAATTTACATTTGTTCTATAAAATGCACTGAAAGGACCAGCCTGCTCTCTGAGAATGGGAAATGTAATCTATCCAACTCCCAATAAACTTAAGAATATATATCTGGCTAAACCCATCTCAAATGAGATGCAGCCCCGACAATATGGCGGGCTCTGAAAGGCTGGCAGTAAAAGCAGATATACAGTATCTGACACTGAATTGTTTCAAGCTTAATTTCAGTAAAGTAATAATGTCAGGAAAACAAACGCTTGGTGATGCACAGATTGATACCATTCGATGGGAGTCCCGCAATATCTTATGAACACAATCATTTTTGACTTGATATTATGTGTAAAGAATAAAGTAATATTCGATGTGCCAGCTCCAGATTTGCAGGTATAAAAGACCAGGATAGTGGTCAGGGAGAGGGATGAAATATGGCAAAACATATTCTTCTGTAAATAAAGTCAAATAGGATCACCTTGCTCTAAAATACGTTCTGTATGAATGCCCCCTATGATTTGCCCTGGGTAACAAGGAACTGCCCCCACTCAATGACAAAGAGTCTTCAAACAGGATGCTGAACAAAGAATGTATGTGGATCACAGTCAAACAAAACAAAAGCACCCCCGTGGCACTTCTGTCCTTCACAGCGGAGATGCATGGGATAATTAGGGAAAGACAATGACTATCTTGAGAAACCAAAGCAAGAAAGCATCACGTCCATTTATTTTTTTTTCTCTTAAATTGCTTTCCAGTCAATAAAGAATCGAGTAATCGCATCCTACTTGCTAGAGAACCATCCCTGGCTACCACCTGGAGCAGGTTTCGTCTATGGGCTCACACTCTTCTTCAGGAGCTGAGTGTCTTTGGCTTTCACAGGAGGAAATTTCAAGTATATTTCTGCTCTCACAAAAATGATTTCTGGTTTTGCCTGTACTGTACTAAAAAAGATGGGGGATAATTTCCAATTCTTTTTCTTATTGAAAATAATCTTATAGACAAGGTTTATAGAGATGGGTATGGAACACATATGGACAAAGAAATAGGTATTCCACACACCCCCAATATCTCTCTCTCTCTCTCTCTCTCTCTGTGTGTGTGTGTCTCTTTCTTACTTACTTACTTACACACACACACACACACACACACACACACATTTCCCCCAAATATCTCTAAAAGCCTTAACAAAGCAGCTACTTAAACATAGACCCTTAAGAATTGGAATACAAATAAATGGCCCATAAAAAAATTATCCTTTATAATTTTGGAACATACTATGGCAACCATAAACCAACAGCTTCATGCTACAATGTTTAAAAATTTCTAAATCCTTTTATTTAAATACTACATTCATTCTCAGTTATGCTATGAAATGAGTAAAAGAGAGATTATGTTTTTCACTTTAATCCCCAAGTAATGAAATTACTATTACTGAAAAATCAATATTGCTGCTATTAATAGTTACATCTGCAAGCCATTTGGGGGGAAATGCTATGCTTTTCTGTATGTGTACACTGTAGTCTGTCACTCGCTTTCTCTTTAATCTTGTTTGAATGTACAGCTCACTCGTCCCTATTTTATTGACTCCATCACACGCACACTGTCACTTTTTATAAAATGGTCACTGCAGCATCACATCAAGCAAATTTTTGCTTCTGCAGTCAGTAATTTAGTGCCTTTATGGAATTGCAATTTCAGGGCTCACTGCTTGTTTTTCTAAAATGTACTTTAGGAATTAGTTACTCCAGCCACAAATCAGTTGAATTTATACACAGTTGTAATACAGTTTATGGCCTCATGGTACATTGCTTCAAAAACAGCAGATGTGAAATTATGATAAATATAATGAGTGTTTTTTTGCCTGATCTAGTGGAGTAGAGAAGGATCTGGAGCGTGTTTACCTATCCCATACAGTACATTTAATGTCTTAGTCAGGAGCCCTGACAATGGCTGATTAATGTCCTCATCTCCTTTATTAAAGATAAGAGTAGCACTGCAGTCAGGAGATAGAAAGCACACTATAAATCTTCGTAAAATGAGCAGTCAAATAATCACTCATCAGAAATAAAATCTACATACATTAACACTAACACTCAGCCTTCCACGCACACGCCCGTAAAAAGCGAGGGGAGATGGCGGCCCCGAAGTTTTAATTTGAACCAGTTCTTTAGCTTGCCTCTCACCAACCCTGTAACCTGGATGCAAAAGCTGGCATTTAAAAGCACATGCGAAAGGAGCAGATGCCTCATCATTACATTAAGAGCATGAAGCAGGCAACAATTAAGCGATTCACTGGGAAGACATAATGCTGATCTATGCTAGCAATTAATCACAGAATACATTAGACAATGATGGGTGACCTACAAATTTTTGACAAAATAATTTTTCATCATGTTGGCGATTTCTTAGCCTAATATGCCTGCAAGGCACAGAGTCAAAACCTGTCATTTATTCCATCTCTCCTTGACAGGCGGCAACCTGTCTTCCAGACAAAATGAACATTATCTGTGCTCACTAGACATTTAGTGCAGGGCTTAGCTTATGACTAATGATAATCGACAGACAGAAATGTTAGCGTCTGGAATAATGTTCTCTTTGTTAAAGAAATTTCTCGAGGTAGATTTTTTTTTCCCCCAGAAAGATGTATATAGATAAAAACTGGTTTTTTATCTGGGTGTTAATGCAACTCAAAGAACCAATATTTCCCTTCAACCACAATAAACAGAATGATGGGACTTTTTTTTTAAATTAACATCTCATTTGAATACTGACCCTTGCCCGAAAAGCCCTTACATGGTGAGGAACAGTGGTCCAAAAGAGAGCTCCGAAGACAGAGCCTTCAACAGGAAAATATAGACAGGCTGTCTCATACTCTTGTGCTTCAGGTTTTATTTTGAATCTTGTGGAAAGAACCTGGAAACATTCCGAGTACGTGTGCTGCAAAATGTAAATAAAGGTTCTGCAGAGGACTGGACGCCATCCGCCGCTACTTCTCCCACAGTTCTTTGTCACTGCGTTCTTCAAAGCTGAGGTGACCTAAAGCATATACTAGAGAAAGGCCCTTCTGAGTGTGGGGGGGGGGGTGCATAAAATTATAAGTTTATTAAATGAATTTAAAATTCCACAAGCAAGTACTTTGTCTTATAATTCGTGTAATTATTTTATGGGCTTTGGCTGAAGAGAAATGGATTTTCTTTTAGTTATTTTTCTTCTGCATTCCATGTGCAAAATGCCATCATAGAGGTAGATTTTTCTCTGGATTCAGGCACCAAATTTCGATTAGCCTTAATGGGACTTACACATGCACACTGATGGGCGAATGAACCCCTTAGGCTGGAAATTTAAGAGAACAAATGGCAAGGACATCAAAATAGTAAAGTCTAATTTAAATGATCCATAAGTCTGCACAGCTCCTTCCCAGGGAAGCAAACAAATGTTATGCCTTACGATGTCTGGATTGTTTGGATAGCCCCGTAAATACGTCCTCTAGACTCATTAGTTAAGGGGAAATCTCTTTAGCTAGGAATGCAATCTTTGACCACACATTCTTAGTTCAATTTTTTTTTCTATATTGCATAATTCTTTGTTGCATTAGGTAGCACCATGGAGGTGATTGCTCCTCTCACAGCACCCTGTTTCATACCTCTTGCAACAGTTTGTATATCCCTTCTTTTCCAAAGATGCATGGAAGAAAACAAGGATTCTTGTCCCACAAATTATGAGTATTTTATCCTAACTGTCTCAAGATCCTTCTGGAGGGAAATTCATTGTTGCATGAAAGAAGAGATGAAAGGAAGGAGGAATGAAGGAAGGAGAGAGAGAGAGAGAGAGAGAGAGAGAGAGAGAGAGAGAGAGAGAAAGAAATGAACCAAAGATTAAACCACAAAGGAAAATGGTCACACCCTCTACCCCCGATTCCTGAACCTCACCCATCTCTACTATATTTGAATTAACTTTCTTGGTACCTCTCAGCAAGGTAGTAAGAACTAAGGGCTGTGGCACATCTCCTCAAGCACCTCGCAACCATAGCCAGCTAGCCACTATTTTAGAGTTGTTTCGTTGTCAGGGCAAAACCAGGTTTGTATTCACTGACTCTCTATATCGGACACCTTAAGAAATTCCTTTGTGTTATTCAGAACTGAAATTTGAGTACAGCAAAACTATGAATGAGTGAGAAGGGCCTGTGCCAACAAATGGCCGTTTGGTACTAATCATCTATGAAATGTCACAAAACAGTAAACTAAATTTAGAAAGAAAGAAAGAAAGAAAGAAAGAAAGAAGGAAGGAAGGAAGGAAGGAAGGAAGGAAGGAAGGAAGGAAGGAAGGAAGGTTGGAAGGAAGCGCTTGTGGACCAGGGAAATGCCACGCCTCTGCTCCGACAAGAGACCCAATTTGGTTCCCAGCATCCATATCTAGCAGCTCTCGCCATCTGCTACCCCAGATCCAGGGAGTCCAATACCTTCTTCTGAACTCAGTACACACCTGCATAGACCTGCACATAGACACACATAGATGCATAATTTTTTAAAAAAAATAGCCTTCTATTTAAAAGGGGGCAATTAGTATTTAAAATTTTCAAAGTGTCCAATCCATATTGGAACTGAAGAACCAGAGTGGTGTGTCTGCTAATTCTAACTCCGGAAATAGCTTATTTTATGAACTCACTATCTTGCAGGTTTTATTTCATGTCTCGCTCATCTTTTCTTGTTTTTCCCTCATTCCTGTCTTCTTTCTCCATGGTTTCAGCCAACGGACTCCTAATAGACTGCTTCTCATGTGAAGGATGTAACTCAGATGAGAGAGTGCCTACCCAGGATGCATAGTGCCTGAGCTGAAACTTCATACACAAAACTGATTCCTCCTCAGTTGTCAACAGAAATGGGTGGAAACCAAGAAGGATGTGTCATCTCATGGGACGGATAGTTGACAGTTGTATGGTCACTGGCGTGGTGTGTGTTTGTGTGTGTGTGTGTGTGTGTGTGTGTGTGTGTGTGTGTGTGTGTGTGTGTATGCTTGACTGTGAATGTGTGGACAGAGGTCAACCTTTGGCATCTTCCTCTATCATTCCCTATCTTGGGTTTTGAGATGATTTCTCCCTAAATCTGGAGCTCATTGTTCCGCTAGATTGCCTGGCCAGCAAGCCCTGAGATCCACTTGTCTCTCCTCCAGCAACTCAGCAGTAGAGTCACCACACGTGACTTTTTAATGAAGGTACTGGGAATTTGAAATTGGTTCTCAGGTTTGGCCAGGAATCAGGTTTCCCACTGAGCCGTCTCTCCAGCCTCACTAGTTTGACTGTGACATCCATGAGATATTCATCAGAGGGACCATCCTCCTCCCAAAAGCCAAGCCTTCCAACAAACTGCATTCATCATCATAAACCAAATCAGCCGAAGTCCAGTTCTTTGTTGCAAAATCACAAGACACCATTCTCTTAAACATCACCAGGATCATGTTCCTGGCAGCTAAAAGATCTCCACCCTTCTCGCATGCCTATAGTCTGGGGATAAGATCGATCGTCAGGATTTTCTTCAGCTTCCTGCTTGTGTGCATCTCTGACAATGCTTTGTTATTTTTTACAGAAGAATGAACTAACACAAGGAAAAAAATTACTGGCCTCCCCAACACCACACAGAAGAGAGCAAATTGAAGGTAAAAACCTCTGGTACAGAAAAAGTACCCCCAATGTCTATGGGTAATAGGTGCTGTCTGCCAATGTGTCAGGACAGCCCTGAAGAACTGATTCTGGCATACATAGCTCATACAGATAGCTGTAATTAATGTTATGTAATGATCGTATAAAATAGAGTAGATTCAAGTTACTGGTGACCCACTCACTCAGTATGATTGAGCTTCAGGAAGCCCAACAATCATTTGACTCAGTTCCTTCATCTTCTGTTAAAAAAAAAAAACCCACATAGCTCATTTCTTCATTCATCTGGTAAATATTTGCTGAGTTTCCGCTGTGCGCTGATCATGTCACAGGTGCTAGAGAACAGCTAAGGGGTAAAGCAGAGATGACGACAGCTCTGCGCCTTAGTGTCCGCCGCGCCTGTTTGGAAAGGCTTTTAAGCTGGTGAGTGAGAACGGGTCAGTTTACACTGTTCACAGAACACTGCTACGGTTTGGATGTGACGTGCCGCTCACAGGCTCCTGTGTTAACGGACTGGCCCCCAGCTGGCGGCCTGTTTGAGGAAATGGTGAAGATTGCCTGTTTCAAATGCTATCTATACGGCAGGCTCTCCACGGTGCACAGCCTGTTTGCTCCCTATTAATGAGTGGCACCGAACACATCACAAACATGAACATTATACTAATACTGCTCCTACTATTTTTGTCTTGTTTTTTTTTTCAGGAGGAGTTGGGAGGAGCTCTCATCTCCCTGGCAACTCAAGCTAAAGCTAAAATTCTTGGAATCATCTTTAATTTCTTCATTCGGTTCACCCCCAGCACCCAGTCTTTCTTCCGGCGTTGACTGCATGTGTTTCCCAAGAAACCATCATGTCCGCCTTTTCCATCACAGCCCAAACCTCTCAACCTCAGACTAAAACAATGGCTTCCTAAGCAATTAGGTTCTTCCATTCTTCCCTCTGCTGATCCACTCTCCCCACATCATCAGAGAAGAAATAGACCTCGTCATTCTCCTGCTTCAAACCCTAATATGGCTTCCTATCGGAATACGATGTAGATTCCTACCCAGACCTATAGGCTCCCCTCTGAGCGTCTCCATCACCTCACTTCTCAGGAGCACTTCCCTGCTGTGTTTGGGTCACAATGCCTTCACGTTCTTCATGCTAAGTAAGCCATCCCATCATATTTCTCTCCCGCAATCCTTCATTAACTGCTCTCCCCCACATAACCTGCTTAGTGGGAGCGCTTTCCCACAAGCTTGTCAAACAGCTAACAGGGCATCTTAAAAAGGGACGAAAGACTTATTTTGGCCCTTGGTTTCAGAGATTTGATTTCAGTGTCTGAATTATCGAGCCAAAGCAAAAAGTTCCAGGCCAGTATAAAGAGGGATGGCAAAGGGCTATCTGACATTTTATAATTTATGTTATATAACATTGTAGACTCTATTTTAGCATAAAAGATAGGAAAATATCTATAACAGAACAAATAATAACATATATATTGTCTCTGCTGATTCTCTTCACATACAAAGCTTTTCTACTTCTTGAGCATCACATATGCCTATTTCTAGAAGGTATGATTTGACTTATGCTGTCTTCTGAGCCCCTCAGAATTTTTATGTCCATTTTTATGAACTTTTTACATATACTTTCTAGAAATATGCATGAATGTCCTAAAAACTATTAGACCAGACTGTATATGCTGTATTCTTCTGTACCTCAAACTAGCAACAGTAGGTAGCAGTCATGCCATCTGTGAACAAGACAATTGTGGTTGGCAATAGTTTGGAGATTTGGGTGACTACAATGTCCACATCACATTTTTCTGTGTTTCCTTTTCTTGATACACCTAGAGAACTTGAAGAGTACCTGATTGTGTTCTGTAAATTCCTTTCATTTAGTCCTGGCTAGAGCCTCAAAATACACATGAAGCCTTAATTGTTGAAAAGCTACATTTCCCAATATATTTGCTTTATTAAAAAAAAATTTTTCAGGGCTGGAGATACACCTCAATGATAAAGTCCTTGCCTGGCATGTGTCAAACCCTGGATTCAATTCACAGCACCATAATCAATTGAGAGACTTTCATCTAATCTTCCAAACTAAAATTAGTTTTGCATTTTGTTCATACTGGGGATGTTTCATACAGTCATATAGCCCAATATATTTGATGCCTACTTTTCTCTTATTCTTGCTTAGAAATTCATATCCAAAGTACTGTGTCAAGTAAAGGCTTGAAATAATTTTTGGTCATCTTCAGGACATTTCCTCAGGGTAAAAGTAGTCGTCTTCAATCTCATCCGGTGATGATTTCATGTTACTTATAGCAGGACAAGCTTTACCCCAGGTGTCCCTTGGGCTTACATAGACGTGACAAGAACATGTTACCGTTATTACTTGATATCTGGTGCTTATGGAGAAAAGGAGCGAACAGCTCTCCCCTTTACAGGCAGATGCAATCTTGAAGTCACACTCTGCTCATGTACATCAATATTTGTAGAGGTAGAACACAGTACCACCCACGTAGTTATTTGTTGACCCTTTCCCCTTGTCCGTCAATTTTTTTTTCAATCCTGTTCTTAGCTAGAACGGTATAGCAGACTATATTGCATCTCTATGGTAATTTAATTGAACTACAGTCAGCTACGGTCTAGATTGCTCCTCTTAGAAGCCCGGGCTGAGTGCAAGCAGTGCCAAGGTCTAAGTTGTTGTCAGCAATAATTACTGACTAAAGAGAGACATGAAAGCTTATGACATTCTACATAAATACCCAGAAATAAAAGCCAGAGCATACATGAGGATACCTATAGGGGTAGTTTAACAAAACCATACATCTCTTTGTCAAAACAGTTCATAACAGAAAAACTCTCAGTGCCCCCTCCCTTACATCTTTATTTAAGTCTGTGTGCTAGCTGCTTGTTCCAAGCACAATTCTTTAATGGATGTATATGCATAAATAATCTGAAAATTAAATAAATGACCGAAAATGTATGTGGGAACCAGCCAGAGAGAAGAAAGATCTGATAGTATGCTTTCTCTTTTTGAATCGGGAAAAATGAATGTCTCTACCTTCTTTAACTGCTACTTGTGAATGAAGTGGTAATGACGCACGCGCTCCAGCAAGCTCAGCAACTCTGAGAGTTGCCGTACGATGACGATGAAGGCTTCCGTGAGGCAGACACTCTGTAGTCGTGTGCGGGATGTCCAGCCCTTGGCCTGCAAAGTCGGAGTCAGAAAGGAGGTGAAAACTATCAGTGCCGTCACTGCAGAAACTCTCTTCCCTCCCCCCACTTTTAAGCTAACTTTGTAGAAAAGCCGCTACTGAAGGGGTACTGAGGAAAAGAAACTACATGGTTAAGCTTAAAATTTGCTTTTCTAGTAGTTATGGAAACAAGTTTATTTTCAGATGAATTTGCATTCGCTCTGGAATACTGTTGGAAACTTCCTCTCAGTGATACCAACAAGCAAGGAATGCTTCGCGGAGGACGAGGAAATCATTAGTTAGTAAGTTAGGGTGAACACCAAAACCTAGTGAAATGTTTAACACAACCTGATGGGAGAGATGGAAGACAAAGACTAGGCCTAAGGTTATTTTGAACATTAACAAGAAAAGGGCATATATAGAAAATGTCACCTTGATGTGAAAATTACCTCACATCACTATGTAAGAATTATCGCACACCATCATCTCAAACAAAGAAAAAAATAAATTTAAAAAATCGGGAGATTTAAGGGCAGTTCTTTCACAAGCTCGCTCTCCAGGAGTCTCAGGACCTAATATGGAGACGTAGGCCTGAAAAAGGATGTGGTCATGTTTTCCCAAACACTCAGTGTCCACCCCAATGTGGTGGTTGCCTCACAGTTAGGTGAAACCTTGAGACTGTAAAGGAGTTTAAGTCATCACGTTAACCACCCATGCTTTCATCATTGCAACGTTAATGAGAAGTGTTCTTTTGTAACAATGATCTTTCTTATCCTTGTCTGTTCTATGGAAAAGCTTTATAGCAAAGAACCTTCTGGAAGAAAATGCCTCAAATCATGTCATCACGACTTAGGTGGTATTGTTTTACACATTACTTTCTTGAGTTGTATCAGATAAGTCAGCACCACCTTTTATGTTTCCTGTTAATTTACTGAATATTCAACTTACTCTCCCAATTAATTTATAAGTTTATCCATTATGAATGATAAAATATTTGTCTCATAAATAGACTTGGTTTTTCCAAAAGATGTAGTTCAATGAAAAAGTAAGGTTTGTTTATGTATATGGGAAGAATATATATATAAATAATAAGAATTTTACTTACCTGGCCAGGCAGTGCTCAGCACTCAGGAGGCAGAGCCTGGTGGATCTCTGAGTTTGAAGCCAACCTGGTCTATACAATGAGTTCCAGGACAGTCAGAACTGTTACATAGAGAAACCCTGTCTTGAAAAACAAACCAAAACAAAAAATTTATTTATTCATTTACTAATTTCACAAACTCTATCAAGAACAATTCACTATTTTACTGGTTGGGTGGGTGGATGGTTGATTGGTTGGTCCACTGGTTGGCTTGTCTTTAGTGAGGGATCAAACCCAGGGCCTAGAACTCACAAGTACTCTATTATTGAGCTGTGTCATTCGCTCTTAACTTAGACAGGGATAATGTGGCGGTAGTTTGAGTAAGACCCCCATAGGCCCAGATGTTTGAATGTTTGGTCCCCAGTTGGTGGAACTCTTTGGGAGGAGTTCGGAGATGCAGCCTTGTTGGAGGAGGTGTGCAGCTGGGGGTAGGCTCTGGGGTGTCAAAAGCTTCTGCCAGACCAAGACTCTTACCCTGTGCTTGCTACTTATGGATAGGGATGTATGTTCTCTGCTGCTCCTCCAGTGCCATGCCTGCCTGCCCGGTGCTGTGCCCTATGATGCTCATGGGCTCCTCTTCTGATCAATAAGCCTCATATTCAATGTCTTCTGTTAGAAGTCTCCTTGGTCATGCTGTTTTGCCACTGGTTAGAAAAGTAACTAAGACACCCAATAATCATTTTTAAAGTAAAGAGGGAAGATAAAACTTAGGATCACTGGAATATAGTCAGCAGGTGAATTGTGGAGGAGAAATTGAAGAGGTGTATTTGTAAAACTATAACTGTACTTTGCCCATAGACAATGTCTCATTGCTCCGGATGCTCACTAGAAACCACCTCAAGAACCCATCCTGTCAAAAATACTTTGTCTCCGTGATTCAGTTATAAAATTCTCCATCTACCCCAAGCACATCTTCATATAAAACATAAGCATTCATCTCATGTGTTCTTTTACCAAAAGTCCTTAGCCAGGGTCTAAGATCTTTGCTAAGAAGAGAGCCCACATCCATCACCTATCCACATAACTAACAAAAACCCAGACAGTGAACTCTTTAAGGAGTTATTGTAGATTATAAATAATCTAAGTAATGCTAAATATCTGTTTCTTTTCTAATGCTGTCATAAAACATCATGACAAAGGCAATTTATAAAAGAAATGGTTTAATTAGGCTGTGGTTTCAGAAAGTTTGAGTCCATGATGGTGGAGCAAAGGCATGGCAGCCTGAGCAGCTAAGAGCTCACACCTTTGTCTTCAAGCACAAGACAGAGAGAAAGCACACGGAAAACGTCAGGAAGCTTTCTCAACCTCAAATCCCACCTCCATGACACATCTCCTCCAGAAAGGCCACACTGCCTAATCTTTCTAAGTTCCTCCAGATGACTGAGGATCAAGCATTCAAATACATGACCCTATTGGGGCCATTTGCATTCAAACCATCACAGTCATTACCCTCTAAGCTAGGGAAGCATTGTTGTTCTTTGTCCAGAAAGCTCTAGCAAAATGGTAAGCGTTTCATGGGATATGAATACAGTCATTTTAAATGTCAGTCATCTGATTCCTGTCATGATCTTTAGAGAATTAATGAAATAATTAACTGAAATTATTAATCTTGTACTTGTTTGATCCACTATTGCTTCTTGAAAGTAGTATGTGAATCAAACCTTAGAACTACACTCTGGTCTTGCTAGCAGCATATAGAAAACCACTTTCTGATATCATTATTGGCAATTGATTAATTGATGACTGATTAATGATGATTGACTAACCATCAAAGGCATTTTAACATACAGAACAAACATGGATTATAAAATGTTAGTAACCATGAACTTTAACACAAAATTTATGCTACAGTGTTCTATATCAAACATCGAGGTTTTGTTTTTCCTAGCTATCATCTATTGAGAAAACACTGGCCTTGTGTGTCTGTTGTGGTTCTGTAAATAAAGGGGCTTTGTGTTGTGGCACTAAGGGAATACATTATTTCTCTTGGAAGTAGGTTCTTGGTTGGTGGTATAGTCTACATTATCAAGCACCAAGATGAATTTCAAATTCTCAGCAGTCATAATCTTTCTATGAAAATGATATTCTTTAGTAAAAGGGTGCAGTAATGATTTGAACACAATAAGGACAGGTGACGACTTCCTGCTTCCTGTAAAAATGGAGCAGGTTGGACACTGGCCTACTCTAGAGAGAAAGATTCAAAGCCGCACATTCCTTCATCAGAACTCATTCTGCATCAGACAGCAGAAGAACCTCTTGTGCGTGAGAAAGGAAGTCTCTTTTAGCACTAAGAATTATAGCATACCGTGTTTTACTGTATTTGTTCATTAATAGTTCTTCCTCATTCCCGAACCCATGCTTACTTAAGAGCTAGGCTTGATAAATGAAAACATGAAATCAAATATTAACTCAGAAGAAAAAAAATACTACTCTAGAAATATAATTGCAGATTTAAAGCCCACAACTGCCTCAAAGTCAAAAATGTCTGACACACTGATTTTTCTCTAAAACTTTTGCTTAAAAAAAAAAAATCAAGCTAAGAATGGCCAGACACACAGACCACCACTAATGATTGCTTTACAAAGACTCAGAGAAAGATTTTTTTTAATTTATTTATTTATTACACATACAATAATCCTTCCATGTATGCTTGCATGCCAGAAGAGGACACCAGATCTCATTATAGATGGCTGTGGGCCACCATGTGGTTGCTGGGAATTGAACTCAGGACCTCTGGAAGAGCAGTCAGTGTTCTTAACCTCTGAGCCATCTCTCCAGCCCACAGAGAAAGATTTTAAGTCTATGTCTGATCTTGAAACCCAGCCTGGCACATGGTGACACTCCTCTGAGTTGTGATCATTTTACCTCTGGATACAACATCTCGAAGCAAAACACCTCAAAAGTTACAAAGAAAATATTGTTCTCTGCATAGTAGCAGGAAAACAGGTGTCTAGACTGTCATAGTTAAAAGAACTTGCAGGGAGGGAAGCCTTTTTCTTAATTCTTTCTATTTGTGTGTTTATTTCTTTATTTTTTTTTAAGAGTAAGCAAATTGAGGAGAAAATAAAATCACCTTGTCAGAGGACTGACCTCTATTTTACATAATGTGTAACTAAAAACCTTATATCCTAAAACATGTAAATATATGCAGATCTGAGCACAAGACCTCAAAAGGTAAATGGTTTAGCAAGACAGCAGAGACTACGGGAAAATACTGGGACTCTTGAAAGCTGAAACCTAAAATGAATGATTATCAGTCTTGTTGTGACCTATATTTTGTATCCTGGAAGTTTGTTGGCTTAAGGAAAAGTCTGGGGCTGTAAATCTCTCTTATTTATTTGACCTTGAAGATAAAAGAATGGGGAAGACAACTGCTGATTCAACCCAAGACCTGATATGGCTCTAGTTTCAGGCCAAGCACAATGCTTTAAGGTGGCTCAGCAGTGATCAGGACTCAGTGGGGGGGGGGGAGGCAAAGCTTATGTCTGCTACAAAATAACTCTTTTCTTGGAAGATACTGTAGCTAATTTGTAAGCATTCTAGACAATAGCAGTAACAAAAACAAAATGGATAAGACTTTTTCCAAAGCATCCTTTTTTGTTGTTATGGCTACATCTTGGTGAAAAGAGAAACAGAATGGGATTGCAGTTTGGAAAAAGAACTGGTTTGTGCTTTGAATGCCAACCTGCCAAGTGACCTGTGCCCACTGAAGCAATAGTGGTATAAATGTTTCAAAAGTAACCAACTGACTTTCCAATTTGAAAATAGCCCCACAACAGAAGATTCATTCTTGGTACTGTAAAGCAAGACAAAGTCCCATGGCTGGGGAGGTCTTAGGTCTTGGGAAGAAGTCTGCAATTTTTGTGTAGCTAAATTGACATGGCTCCAAACTCCCTTCTAAATATTCATACTTATACTCATAGGCAAATGCTACTCTCGGTTGTAATTAGAGAAATTTCGCTCCACAATGAATAGCAATGAATGCAAAGATTCATGACTGCTCAAGGTCATGAGAATAAGTGGTGATTGAGTGCAAGACTCTCTTTGAGGCTTTTGGAGCATTTCAGCAGTGGGGATGGAGAGAAAATGAAGAGCCCGACATAAGAAAGAGGGTTGTGAAATGTTATTGTCTAGGCTGAGCACAGTCATTGCAGTCACTCTATAGTAGCTGAGGTTGTCTCCACCTGCACAAAGCTCTGCCTGGCAATAGTCAATTATAGATGAAGAAAGGATTCATGTGACCGTATCCCATCTTGGTGAACTCTCAGTTTCTGACAGATTCTGTGGTAGAGGTAGTCTTTGAGTACTTGAGTTAACCAGGTTGCGACACCAGTGTCAGGGCATGGTCAAATAGTTGGTCTTGCTTAAACTCAGTGGGTTACAAAGCAAAACAGAAAAATAAGGATATAGTAAAGGGACTTTTAGGGAAAGGGGGGTTAGAAAGATAGGAGGGAGATAGTAAGAGCAACCAGCATGCACTACATACATGTGTAAAATTTAATCTGTTGCTTTGGAAAAAAAAACAACAATGCACTTCTTCAAAAGTGAATGAGGCTACGTGGATGAAAATGGGACTGCCTCTCTATAGTAAGACTTAGAAATGAGCGTGACAGGTTCCAAAACCATCCTGTTTCTCACCTACATATTGAGATGCCATTGAAGAGCTGGCATGATCCAGGGCAAACATCATTTCTGAATGTTAGCAATTACAGCTGAAGACCCAGACTTCAATGCCACTCAAAGTATGAAGCCAGAACTCAACTCTTGGGTCCTTCATACTTCTCCACATTTGGGTCCCATTCTTACTATTGGCAGGCTGCCCTTTCTGGGTCCCCTCAAGCAGTCATCATGTCTTCTGGTTTCGTGAGCCAGTTACAGGTGAGGTGAGCTGGGGAAAGCCTGAGAGCTCTTCACTGTAATTTCTTCTTTTGAGGAAGAAATCACAGAGATGCCAAATTGTGCCCTCCACTTCAGTCAAAGCAGACAAGAGTCATGGTTGGACTTGGACCCTAACTTTAATTTTTCTTGTGTACATTCAGTGTCTCACAAATGGATTCTTTCAGAATAGCAAAACCTTGATAGGTTGTGATAGATGGAAATTTTTAAGAAACCCAATTAACACCCATGAGGAAGTCACCAAATGTGAAAACCTTAGGTGAATTAACTGCCATCCTGAATGCTATGATGAGATGAACAATGAGCACCTAGGGTTTTATTAATGAGAATCTAATGGGAAAGATGGAACTGAAACCACCAAATTTAATCCTCAATAATGTATGAAACAAGCCAGAGCTAAAGCCAAGAGAACTGTAGGCACCAAGGCAGATGACCTACAATAGGAAGCATTTTAACTCGTAGGTGTGTTCATACAAAGACACATACCAGTCAACACAAGATGCACTCATTGCACAGAGGCCTCAGCTTTATAAAAGTGTTGCTATTACTCTATTGTCTTCAATACAAGTCTGTCTTATAAACATACTATCCAAAGAATTGCCAATCAGTGATATCTTACTATAGTTAGTAAAGTAAACAGGAAAAAAGGAAGTACTTCAAGTGATAGATTTATGAACATTACAGACATTATGACATACTGCATAGATGTTGCCTTGCCTGGATACATTTTTTCATAAAGGCTTTGTATTAAGACTATTTTATCCAAGTGTTGGTGGCACATACCTTTGATCCCTGCACTCAAGAGGCAGAGGCAGGAGAATCTCAGAGTTTGAGGCCAGGCTGGACTACATAGTAAGTTCCAGGACAACCAGACCTTTACAGGAAAACCCTGTCTCTGAAGAAGAGGAGGAGGAGGAAGAAGAGAAAGAAGAAGAGTTTCAATATGGAATTGGGCTCATTTGTGGCCAGAACGAATAACTGCCTCTCATGGAATATCTAAAACAATCCAATATATCTTGAGAAAAAGTTCCTGCTCCTGCCTGAATTGCCACCATTACACTTTGTTCCCTAGCCAGGGACCCTCTTTTTAGACAGTGGTTGTCTTCAGGAATAGTAGCAGTTACTATCCTATAAATTGGTGGTAAATAATCCCAGGAAGGTTTTGGTCCTCTGCTGACAAACAGCTATGGCAGAGAAAGCAGCAGAAAGGTCCTGACTCAACTCTGCTGCTCAGTGGGGACCCACAGGGTTTCAAATCCTAGATCACCCCAGCACAGTGCTAGCAGATTTCATTGAGGAATTTTTTTTAATCCAACTGAGTCCTGGGAACTCATCAGAAATGCCCCGCTCTTTTGTGTATCCAATCTTTGCTCAACTTGATCTCTCCTCATGGAAATGTCTACCCACTCCGATGACGCCTCCCGTGTTCTGGCTGAGAACGTTTTAAGACTTTGGGTGGGAATTACTTTGTTCTTTCATCCCCGTCACAACAGCTAGAACTTCGTTTGTGCTTAACAACTTTTCAAATGCTGCTTAGAGAAGTAGTTCATGGGACAGCTAAAAGGAACACAAGTCACCTTTTGCCTTGGGTCTCTCCAATAAAATGGAATTACTTTCAAAACAGTTCTATGCCAATAAGATGAAAATGTATTTGACAAGAAAAATATCAACAATCAATATGATCGTGTGCTAGAATCACATCCATAAACTTTAAATCTGAGCCCGATGATGGTGGGTCATGTCTTTAATCGCAGTACTCATGAGGCAGAGGCAGGTGGATCTCTGTGAGCTCAAGGACAGCCTGGCCTACACAGCAAGTTCCAGGACAGCCAGGGCTAGCCAGAGAAACCCCTGTCTCAGAAAACAAAACAAATGAACAAAAAGTTTTAAATCTACATCTATGATTAAAGTTATTTTAATTTTTAAGAACACACTAAAAACAAAACAATCATCAATGCCACTATGCTTGTCAAAAGGGAGCATGCCATTACTATTTTTTTTAATTTAGAAACTCATTAATATGATTTTTCTAAGTCTCAGAGATATTTTTGAGGAGAAAAAATTAGAATTATTGATATTTTCCAGTTAAAATTAGTTCAGCATTTTAACTTTCCTATATAAGAATTGCATTTGTCCATTTTTTTCTAAACACTTTGGTTCCCTTTGAAGTCTACGTGTGTGTGTATGTTTGTGTGCGTGTGTGTGTGTGTGTGTGTGTAAAAACTATGTAGTTTTTAGATTTTCTGTATGTAATGTTCAGAAAGAAGAAAAACAAATACCAAAGAATTCAGGAACCCAAAGCTTTAATAAGACTGAATCCTGTGTCTACAGTGACATACGCTGCCTTCAAAGGGGATCTCTGTGTAAGAGGTGGCCAGCAGAGAGATTTCGGTCATTCTAGCTTCAACCTATGGTGCTAACCGCCTCTTAGAGAGTAATCAAAAGCCTGGTGTGGGCACTTTACAGTGCGTTTGTTTCCTTGCCAAGGAAGTAAAGGAGCACAGTTTACACATGGAGCTTCCTTACGAAAATGTCCTTAAGGTGTGTGCTGATGGGGGCAAGACGGAAGGCATGAAAGGGCAGTGTGGAGCCCTGGAATTCTAGAGGTGAGAATCTTTCCTAGAATTAATCAATGCACACGTGAAAACTATTTAACTCATCTTTTGATAAGTAAATTTCTATAAAATACAAGATTTTTGCATTTGAAAAGAAGTAAAAAAAAATACCATTTGTTGCTTGTCTATCTAAAGAAAGAAAAGAATGAAGGGGCAAAAAAAAGGACAGAGGAAAAAGAGGAAGAAGTTAGGCAATCCAGCATGCTCTCGAATGATAATTGGGTCAGTAATTATAAGCCATGGGACTTTCGATCAGGCATTGTTTCCTGAGACCGCTTCTAGAAGGTAATTGTGCTATGTGTGCCAAAGCCTTCAAACTCTTCAAAAATCTTGCATTAACTCCACTTCTTGAAACATATTTCAACAAAATCAGTAACAAAGTGTATTTAAAATTCTGTGGATGTGTGTTATTTGATCTTTTATTATTATAAAGTCAACTAATTTAAAATGAGAAGTGCTGGGTTAAATAAATAATTGTACTCTATAATGATACAGATGTGTACTTACTGGCTTGGAAAATGTTTGAGAGCAAGTTATGAATCAATGTATATGTATGTATAATACATATATGTATATACATATTTCATAACACAATATTATAGTATGCTTTTGAGTGTTTTGCTAATAACGTTTTCTAGTGTATGCATCTGTTGCTATCTACCCAAAATTCAACTATAAATACATAAGTGTGTGTGTTCATCAATGAAGTTTGTAATTCAATTGTGATATTTCACAATCTCATTTCTTAAATAATAGAAGGGATACAGATAATAAGTACAAGCAAACAGTAAGGACCCCAGGCACAGCTTAGAATAGACCTAAGGATACCTTTGGATAGCTTAGCATTCCAAGACCCTATATTCAATTCATAACATCAAAAAATTAATATAAGTATAATGAAAACTATTCCTGATATCTATTATTGAGCAGGGCACGATGGTGCACATCTTTAATCCAAGAGCTCTGAAGGAAGAGGAAGAAGGATCATAGCAAGTTCAAGGCTAACCTTGAAATGCTGGGACAACCAGAGCTACAAAGTGAAATCCCCGTCTCATAAACAAACAAAAAAAGCTGGAGAACTTGCTGTGGTTCAGTGCACTGGCTATGCTCCAGAGAACTTGGGTTTGATTCCTAGCACCTAGATGGCAGCTCACAACTATCAGCAACTGAGTTCCAGGAGATCCAATATCCTCTTCTGACCTCGGCAAGCACCAGGCATTCACGTGGTGCACAGACGTAGATGCAATCCAAAAACCCATACACATTAAACTTAAAGATCAAAGCAACAATAAAATTGATTATAGAGGTTAAAACTAGAATTTTTTATGTTGATAACACTTAGAACTGGTTCCCCTTTTATTCAAAACTAGAAAAGAACAAATTGTTTAAAGGGATTAAAAATAATTCAGCTCCAAAAGTTTGCGAAGTACTTCTCTCAGATTTGTGTTTCTTTGGTTTATCTTCTGGGACACAAATAAAGATTGTTTCCCAACTTGGGAATACACAACCCCAAACTAATATGTAAAACAAATCGTTCCATCATCCCATCGTTAACAATCAAGAAGAATTATTGGCATTATAAATAATATTCAGTTGAAATTTTAGAACAGATATGGTTCTGCCTGAGTAGTTTATTGGAAAATCATTTGTTTTACATCAGCTTTGGCATCTAGTATTCAATGTGAATTATGTGGTTATGGGCCAGTTTATTATATTTCTTTTTGTTCCGCTGTGTATATACATATCTTGGGCTCTAAAAAGGTAATTTGTGCCCTCAAAACGTATTATGTAACAAACTGTGATTCATGCAAATCACTTTGATTTGTTTTCCAAAAATGTAACCTGCTTCAATTAATCAGTTGCTATTCAGTTTGCCTGTTTCAATTGCACTCAGAACAAAAGCTCCAGTGGGTTACCCCTTACATGGGGGGGTTGGCATCCAGAGGGTATGAACGGCACAGCAATCAGACGTTATGCCAAGCATACAATTACAGTGCGTGTCCCACAAACTCCAGTAAATAACGGGTCCCATTATTCCGGACTCCCACCTTCAGAAGTTCTCAATCACCCGAGCCCCATACCTGCTGTAATCACAGCGTTCTGCAGTGTGTGGGTGCACAGCTTTCAACCTGCTGGGACCTCGTCCACGAGTCCCCACGGGTAGCAGAAATCAGCCAGGCAGATTGCTATATCTATGTTCCACAGCCTGCCCGCCACGACACATGAGTGGCTGGAAGTGCCGTGCTTATGGGCCTGGACTTTGTTCGAAAAGAAAACATGTAAAAGCAACCATGTCATTCCCCGTTGTGCTTAGAAATTGATGGGGCACAATATTTTCATGTAGTGATTTTTATTCTTAAAGCTCAAAATATAAAAATGGACACGGCTAAACCTTATGTGATGTGATAAGCCAAGGGAAGAAAATGTTCTTTTTTTATAGAAGTTTTAATTATGGACAACATAAAGTGTAATTACCACTTGGGCTTTCCCTTAAGTGTCTCATTGTTTCAATCCTATGCAGAGGATGAACCAGTAATAATGAAGTGGGATTAGCATTTTATATGAAGTTTGTTATTTATTTTCTTTACAATAGCAGGATATTTAGTGTCATCTAAAACAGAGGGCGTTATTAAGCTAAAAGACTTTTCTATGCCAGCTATTTATAAATAACATATGAATAGTTCTAAAATATAGGGTACTGAAATGACTAATTGTGGTGGGTAGGTACTCATTATGGGCAAAACTGCCCACAAAAAGAAGCTGCGTATAGTGGAATTCTGATATTACTTTGTTTACCATTGCCAAGTTACTTGGGTGATGATGAAAGATTTTATTTTGGGATATTTCTTCTCTGGCCAATTTCTATAGAAAGAAGCCACTGGTGTGGGAGAATTGTCTGTATTCTGTCAATCATGTATTTTAATAAAACGCTGATTGGCCAGGCAGGAAGTATAGGTGGGTCAACCAGACAGGAAGTAGAGGCGGGGCAATGAGAATAGGATAAGGCTAGGGAGGAGAAAACTCCCTCAGTCACTCCTGCACAGACCACCGAAGAGGCAACATGTAGGCTGTCACACTGAGAAAGGTACTGAGCCCATGTGGCTAAAATAGATAAGAATAATGGGTTAATATAAGTTATAAGAGTTAACAAGAAGCCTGACCTAATGGGCCAATCAGTTTATAACCTTATGGAGTCTTGTGTGTAATTTCTCTTTGGGATTTGCCGGCCGTTGGGGTACCGGGCGGGACAGAAACCCCAACAAGCTGGCCCTCATGTTACATATGGCGCCCAGACGTGGATAGGTGAGTCCACGGAAGGCCTGGGAGAGTTTGGGAAAGAGTAGAGTGGGGTATGTTTTCTTGGTGGCAGCAGTTTTTCGGTTCTGCTCTGCTTGCTAGAGGCGGGCAAGTGCTCTCATCTAGGAGAGGCTTCTTGACTCAGCCTTGGCTGCAAAACCTTGCAGCTCATTGGGAGGTCCTGCCACGAAACACTTGGATGCTGTTGGTGGAGAGCTGAGCGCATGCTTTTCGGTCGTAGCAGGAAAAAAGCTGTGCTGTTTTGAAGTGCCGGCTTTCTGGGCTGTCCTGCCAGGACAAACTTTGACTCTTGCAGGCAGGCAGTCCGACTGAGTGTGGTCTGTGAGCAGAATGATGCAGCTTGCTTGCTGGCAGGGAACTTGAAACACCATAGAGTTGTGGCAGTGAACACAGCTCTGGCTGGTATCTCAGCTATGAATCTGGAAAGCTAAGGAGTGAGCTGGATCTAGCTGTCAAAGCCACGGCTTTCCATATTGCTTTGTAAATTAAAGGCTCATGTGGTCAGAAAAAGAGATATACAGTAAAGAGAGATTCAAAGAGGAAGAAAACCTCTAAATGGTTTACAGTGTGTATATGCAGGCTAAAAGTTAAAGTTCTTAAAGTTAAAAGGAAAGAAAGAGAGTAGTTGGTTGTGGTGGTACACACCTTTAATCCCAATGCCTGGGAGGCAGAGGCATATTGACCTCTGTGACTTCAAGGGGTAGAGGTAGATTGACCTCTGTGACCTCAAGGTGTGGTAGTACACGCCTTTAATCCCAATGCCTGGGAGGCAGAGACAGATCTCTGTGAGTTCAAGGTGTGGTAGCATACACCTTTAATCCCAGCACTGGGGAGGCAGAGACAGGAGGATCTCTGTGAGTTCAAAGACAGCCTGGTCTACAGTGTTATTCCAGGACAAAGATATACAAAGATCCTGTCTCAAAAAGTAAAAGTAAAAATAAAAGAAATAGAGGTTAAAATAAAGCCACATAAAGATGGAAAATGCACAGAGAATCTTCATACTGTATGCTTTTATGCTCTCTTTAAATTGTTTGATTGCTGAGGAAGGAGCAACAACTGCTAAAAGACTTTTGTTTATAAATGCTGCTGAACTAACCCAAGATAGGTATTTTAAAAATACCTTGGCTTCAAAATTGAAGTCAAAAGGTATCTTACTTTGGAGAAGAGATTTTGCTTTTGTTTCCACAGAAAACGAGAGGCTTTGGATTTATTCAGAGTTAAGAAAAATCATCTTTGGCCAAGGGAGACCTCCTGAGCAATCTCCGGTAGGAAGAGATGGCCCAGATGACAGAGTTCTACATACAGAACGGATTCAAGGCGCTGCCTGAGATGATCAGGTCTCACAGGATACTCCAGTCAGGACTTGATTATAACTCTAAATTTTCTTTAGGTCCCCATAAGATCATCAGCGCCCCCAACCAGCAGGAAGTAGCCTGAAATACTACGCCCACATTCCCAACAAATGGACTATGGGTATTTTCTTTTGTTTAAAAAAAAAAAAGAGGGAAATGGTGTGGGAGAATTGTCTGTATTCTGTCAATCATGTATTTTAATAAAACGCTGATTGGCCAGGCAGGAAGTATAGGTGGGTCAACCAGACAGGAAGTAGAGGCAGGGCAATGAGAATAGGATAAGGCTAGGGAGGAGAAAACTCCCTCAGTCACTCCTGCACAGACCACCGAAGAGGCAACATGTAGGCTGTCACACTGAGAAAGGTACTGAGCCCATGTGGCTAAAATAGATAAGAATAATGGGTTAATATAAGTTATAAGAGTTAACAAGAAGCCTGACCTAATGGGCCAATCAGTTTATAACCTTATGGAGTCTTGTGTGTAATTTCTCTTTGGGATTTGCCGGCCGTTGGGGTACCGGGCGGGACAGAAACCCCAACAAGCTGGCCCTCATGTTACAAGTCACCCCATGAGGTGTTAAACAAATTTCCACCTCAGAAGAATATCAGATCTGAACATGGTTATAGGAAGCTTTATATCAACTGTGTGTCAATGACCCCGTGTTTACATGTTTGATAATAAATAAAGCAAGCTTCAGTTCTCACAAATTAAAACCCCCAACAGTACTAAGAGCACCCTGAACAGTATCATTTGATCACTGCATTGTTATGGTTTTTGAAGACCCTTCTAGTATTTTCCATAGTGGTGGTATTAATTTACATGTTCACTGATGGTGTGTGAGGCTTCCTTTTTGCTCCCATCCTTGCCAGTTTTTGTTATTTTTCCTTCTAAGCACATGTTGTGTCTTTTGAAGGGGTTTGTTAGCGTTGTTTTTGTTGCTGTTTTGTTGTTGATAATAAATACTCTGAGGGGAGTAACATGGAATTTAATGTGGCCGTCCCCAGATGCTTAGTGATAGCCCGCCTTTTTCATACAGATTCTGGCTGTTTGGACTTCTTTTGGAAAGTCTCCATCGGGTACTCGTTTGTTATTTGAGTCTCTGCCTTTGTTGTTATTTTTGTTTAGAGCTCTTGATAAGCTATGAATATCTGTCATTGTAGAAGACTGTCTGGAGCACATGCGCGGATCAGAGGACGACTTGAGGAAGGTCAGTTCACTCTTCCACCACGCGGGTTTGAAGGGTCTGACATGCTGTCAGACTTGGCGGTAAGGATCGTCACCAACCAAGACATCTCATTAGCCCTGTTGCCTACTCTCTGAATTGTACAGGAGCCTTCAGTTCAGTGTGGTCCTTTCTGTCAGTTCTTGCCATTACTTCTTCCGATACCGGAGTCCTGTCCAGAAAATAATTGCCAACATCTTGTTGTTCTCTTCACGTTTTCTAGAAAGAGTCTTCACATTAAGGTCTTTGATTCATTTTTTTAGTTGATTTTTTTTGCAAAGGGTGAAAGATGGGAGTCTCATTTCAATCTTCTACATGTGCAATTTCAGTTTTCCCATCACCGTTTTTGAAAAGGAGATAGTCTATAATTTGTCCAACTCTGTTGCAATCAATTACCTGCAGATTCATGGATTCATCTGTGTCATCTAATTTCTTCCGTTTGTCATTCCAGACTTCTGACCTCCAGAACCATAAAATAGCACATTTGTGTGGTTTTAAGGTGTTAATATTATGGTAATTTCTACAGCATCGATGGGTAGCCATCAAAGATATCAGAAACCAACGCAAAAGAAGCACTCTAACACTAGCTTTTAAGTTTCTAGGGAACTAACGACTAAAACTATCTTGATAAGATTAAATTTCCATGTACTTTCTGGAAGATACTCACTTGCGTGGTTTTACTGTTGAGGAATGATCATGGAACATGCTAATCTCTACTGGCAGAGCTTGGATAGATTCTGATCCACTCTCAACAAATTATGAACATATGTCTTCAGATCACAATCCCAGGGATCCTGAGTCTCTGTAGAAAGAAATTCCCAATGGCCAACTATTTATTATCCACAATGTTGCCTTGGGGTGATAGGGACAAGATCTAAAGGCAAGAAAACATTGAGAGAGACCCCCCTTCCAGTGCTCTAGTCCTTATCCAAAGTTCAACACTGAAAATACTAAAGCCGACAGGTAGAAGGAGGGAAAAGGGAGGACAGAGAGCTCCTTGGTGGTATGGGACATTCACTGTGTCTTTCCTTGACTTCAAGGCAGTAGCCACAGGAGACTGGGAGGAGGTCAGAGAACTGAGAGCCTTGTCCTGGGAAACAAGGAGGCAAGACAAACAGATCTTTCTCTGAATCAGAAAACAAGAGGGTATTATGGTTCTGGGAACCAAATACAACCAACCTCTGCTAACTCAAAAGCTGAGGATAAAGCTTTCAAATATCAATGCATCTCTGGAGAGTAAAATCGCTTGTATCTCAAGAGCCATGAAAAGGAAAATGATGGTCCTGACTGCGACAGTATTTGAAACCATTGAAAATGAATTCAACTCCATCTGCTACAAAACTCCTGTACAGCTCAGCCACAGGAGACTCTGACTCGGCAGCCATCCCGACAGTCTGGCAGAGGAAGGTAGGTTCTCTTTGCTGGAAGTTTCTACTCCTCTGGACACAAAATGACTTCCATCGGATGAAAATTATAAGATGTAGGAAAGTAATAAATGTGATGAGCAGGGGACACGACAGTCAATAGCGATGGACTGACGAATGGCCCAGATATTGGATTTAGCCTGCAAGAACAGTGAAATGTCTCCACTGTGGGATATAGAATCTAGTAAAACTTGATGCGGGAAGGGCTTAAAACTTTCACAAGAAATCTGAAACTATCTTTTTAAAATCATAACTGAATGTTAGAAAAAAATGTCAGAAATAATGATACCCTTCAACAGACTGAAAAGGACCCGCTGGACAGAGCAGAAGAAAAGATAGGTGAACTGGATAGCAGGAGAGCAGAGATCCCAAAGTCTTAAATACAAAGAGACAGTTTAAGAACTGAACGAAGACTCTCTTCAGGCCTTGTTTTAGTGTGTATGCATGTGTGTATGCATGTGTGTCTGGAATATATGTGCATGTTCCAGAAGGAGAATAGGAAACAAAAAGTAATTTGAAGAGGTGATAGCTGAGAATTTTAAAACATTAATGCAATGTGTCAAATTAAGGTTAAAAAAAAAGAAACTTAAAATATTTCAAGTCAAACAAATAAAAAGAAAGCTACTGTCAGCATATGTGACGGACTACTAGAGATAGAAAGGTCAGACTGGGGACAGCCATAAAGGACACGCTGCACACAAGTAAAAAGAATAAGAGAAACCACTGAGTTCTCACCAGGAAAAATGAGAAGGGGGGGTAGAAGGCGATCCAATGACATCTTTGAGGTGATGAGAGTGGAAATTGAATATTATAGGAAGGAAAACCACACCAAGGTTCTTCAAAATGAAGGAACTATACTATAGTGATTCCTCAAGAAACACTAAAGAAGTATGAAGGAATGGCCTGTGGTAGAAGCACACATCCACAAGGAAAAGCAGATACCAACAGAAAATAACAGTGGGTAGTTATTATTCACCTAACACACATGGCATACAATTAATGTCTATATGTCTCTGCTGTTATAAAGAAAATATAATGGGAGAATAGGTTTTTCATTTTGGTTTTCTTTTATTTGTTTGTTTGGTTGGTTGGTTGGATGGGTATTATTTTGACTTTTTTTTTTTTTTTTTGGTGTTTTGAGACAGGGTTTCTGTGTAACTGCCTAGTTTGGCCTGGAACTCACTTTGTAGACCAGACTGGCTTCTAACTCACATAGATCTGCCTCCCACTGTCTCCCTAGTGCTGGGATTAAAAGCATGCACCATCACAGCCTGGCTGAGAACAGATTTTTAAACATGTAATATATACAATGGCATGAAAGACAACAGGAGGGTTGAATACAAAAAGCTGCCACAGGTAGACTAAGCTAAAGAATAGTGCCTTCTTCAAATAAATACTAAAGAGTTTAAAATAGTCAAGTACAGACATAGACTAGGGCCCTTTCTGCATTTGTCTTTGTTGGATGGATGTTTTGGTCAGTGGTTTTTGTTTTCTTTCTGGTCTTCTGGCCTACATGACCAAGGGTAAAGGGAGTGGGACACCAACCCAGCCACATAACCTTCAACCTACAGTCTTTCCTGCCTATGGGATGTGCTGGCGTAAGGGTGGCCTAGAAATGGAATGAGTGGCCAACCAAGGAACAGTCTATCCTAATACCCGTGCCAGGAGAGTAAATCCACCCTTGACACTGCCTGGAGTGCTGGGACCCAGACGTTGGATGACCTAGAGACTTAGGATAGAACCAAACTTAACTGGAGGGGGGAAAATGTCAATGCAATGGTGACTGGTGATATTCTGCTATATCCATCCATAGCCTTGTCTTGTCCATCATCCATAGTCTTGTCCATCATCATCAGAGAGGTTTCATTCAGCAACTGATGGAAACAGATGCCAACCCACAGCCAAACACAGTGGAGCTCTGGGAATCCTGCTGAAAGGGGGGAGAAAGGATTATAGGAGCCAAAGGGATCAAGGAAACCACAAGAGAACTCACAGAATCAACTAACCTGGGCTCCCGGGGGCTCACAGAGACTGAACTGCCAACCAGGGAGACTGCATAGGACTGACCTAGCCACTCTTCATGTATGTTACAGCTGTGTAACTTAGTTCTCTTTTGGGACTTCTGACAGTGGGAGCATGTGCTATCTCTGACTCTTTTACTGGCTTTTGGAACCCTGCTCCTCATACTGGATCTTCTTGGCCAAGCCTTAATAGATGGGGAGGTGCTTGGTCTTACTGCAACTTGATATGCCTTGTTTTGTGGATATCCATGGGAGACCTGCCCTTTCCTGAACAGAAATGGAGCAGGAATGAATTGGGGTGGGAACAGAAGACGGTTGGGGAGAAGGGACTGGGAGGAGAGGAGGGAGGGAAAACCTGAACCAGAATATAAAATAAATCAATATTTTTTTTTAAAGCACACACATAGAGATTGTTCTGTTAGCTGAAAATATTCTTCTCAGGAACTGAAGAGACGGCTCAGCAGTTAAGAGCACTTGCTGCTCTTGCAAAGGACCTGGATTCAGTTCCAGTGCCCACATGAGGCAACACCTGCAACTCCAGCTTCGGGAGATTCAAGGTGTTCTTTTATCATCTACGTGTGGCACACACATACACACAAATTAAAACAATAAAAACAAAATAACAAAACTCTTTTTAAAAAAAAGAAGAAGAAAGGAAAGAAAAGAGAAAAAAGAGATAGAGTCCTAACTAGAACCTAACACTGAACTTTCTCCTGACTTTGATTTTGTTTTTTTTGTTTGTTTCATGGTTTGTTGTTATTGTTGTTGTTGTTGTTGTTGTTGTTGGGTTTTTTGTTTTTTGAGACAGGGTTTCTCTGTATAATCCTGACTGTCCTGAAGCTCGCTCTGTAGTCCAGGCTGGCCTCAGACTCAGAGATCCACCTGCTTCTGCCTCCTGTGTCCTGGGTTTAAAAGTGTGTGCCTCCGTTGCCCAGCTTGCTTTCTACTGTGGTTAGGACAAACACTTTCAGAACAGCATCAAACACAGACGGATAGAGGCTGAAAACAGAAAATGAACACAGCTATCAGAATAGACAGGAAAGAAGATTAAATCAGACATTTTCAAGGAATTAAAAACGTGCTTTTAATAGCAGGGCTTCAAAATGTATGGATAAATTGATGAAGATAATATGGTAAATAAGTTCATGGAATATGATTCAGCCCTGAGAAAGGGACATCTTATAACTTGTAACAGTAGCTACAAACATGAAGGCTTGCTATCAGGGTTCATGAAGAAATCCTAACAGAATGACGAATTCCACATGACCTCACATAGATCCGGGATTTTTAAAACTCAAACACAGAAGCAGAGAATACAATGGTGATTGTGAGATTAAAGTTGAAAAGAGAACATTCGAAAAATAACAAGCAAGCTGGGTGGCGGTGGCACACACCTTTAATCTCCTTTAATTCGGGAGGCAGAGGCAGGTGGATCTCTGTGCGTTTGAGGCCAGCCTGAACTGCAGAGAAAGTTCCAGGACAGGTACCAAAGCTATACCTGTCTCAAAAAACAAACAAACAAACAAAACACAAATGTCTTTGGGACAGGAGAGATAAACTCACGGAATCTAATGTGTAACACAATAGTCACCAGGAGAAACAGCACAATGCTTCTTTGAACCCTGCCGAGAGCAGAGAGTAGCGAACGTATGGCTAAAGAACCAGAAAGGGATAGAACTAAAGAGGGAGCTGGGCAGACCGACCATGATATCCTTCCTACCTCGGTAGCCTTCCCTGTCAGCCACTGACAGATCAATAGAATGGTCAGCAATCCACAACTCTGGTGACTTTCTCAACCAAAGAGAATGACTCCGTAGTCCAAAGCCTTTTGTATATGAAATTGTAATATGAAAATGTTTGGCAACACAGACTGTGTTTTGGGCCGTAAAATAAATCTGTGAGGCCGTCCAGAGCATGGCACACCATGGGACAATTCTCTGGCCAAAATACCATAAATAAATCAGATATATATAGATATACATACATACATACATACATACATACATATCCCAAATGTTTAGAAAAACGCCACACCTGTCTAAAAACCTCAGATCAAGAATGGTTGGGTAGTACCCATCCGTAAGTCCAGCACTTGGGGGGCTAAGGCGGGAAGATTATGTTTGAGGTCAGCCTGTGCTTCCTAGTGAGATCCTGTCTCACAGAATCAGAGAAACAGATAAATAAAAGAGACAAAGGTTAAACCGCAGAAAATTTTAAACATTTTTAACTGAATAATTAGGAAAATATATATATTCATGTGACACACATGCAGTGATAATTCATTTTATCTTAATAAAGCTTGCCTGAAGTTCAGAGAATAGAACAGCCACCCTGATCAGCCTCACAGATGAGGCAGTGGTGGCTCACACCTTTAATCCCAGTAGCCATAGAAACCGAACAGTGGTGGTGCCCGCCTTTAATTCTAGCACTAGAGAGGAATGTAAAATGGGAAAAGACAGCTCTCAGGCTCAGTCTCATTCTGGGATTCCTGGAGGCAGGATCGCCATTTTGGACTGAAGTAGAGGTAAGAGCCAATGACTGGCTGTTTTGCTTTTCTGGTCTTCAGGTTGAACCCCAATATCTGTCTCTGGGGTTTTATTAATCGCGCTACATACACTACATACAGTGTTTTGGGAAAATGTATTAATTTGATTTCCTGATTACAGGAAAAATACTAAAATAAAAGACTCCCACTCTTATTCTAAGAAATTAGGGAAGACAGAGAAAAGCTGAGAAAAATGGAGGGAAGAAAATATAGGTATCTGACATGACAAGAAGAGAATCAGCTGATTAGGAAGTCCAGACAATTTTACACATCCAAGAGCTACCTTCCAAACACCCTGCCATACATGAATCACCTAGTAGTAACAGGAGGGCCCTTAAAATAAAGCAGTATGACCTGTGTGATCCCCCTTAAAAAGACTTCAGCAAAGATGAAAATGTAGGCAAAGAATATTAATAAAAATAACATGATAAAAATTAAAATGTAGGAGATTCATGAAACAAGTTTCCTAGCAAAAATTTGATCATATTATTATTTCATGTTGTATGTGTGATGAATGTATAATAATAATAAATTTTATTAAATTATATATAAGAAGCAGGTTCCCCCTACCTTCAGTGAGAGATATTGCTGATGATTAATCAAGATCTTGTTATTCATAATCTTCTAAATTACACATAAATCATTCATTGCTTTTAAATTTTTATGTTGCACTGATCTTTATGTCATTAAATAATTAACACTAATGAGCTAATTAAAGCAAATTCCATAATTGATAAAAGCAACCTTTTTTATTTCTGCAGATAGCACATAATTAAATGACTATTATGTGCATATATAGGCATATGACTATTACATGCATCTGTATACACACATGTTTTTAAATGTGTATGAAAACACGTGTATTTTGTATGTTTATGTAAGTCAGGCCCCACCTCTTATCACTAAGAAACCAGAACTCTGTGAAGCTTCGAGACTGGTCCTTTTTTCCTAAGGCTTTTGTCACTGTTTTTTTTTTTTTTTAATAAATAAAGTGAAGAAAAATGATTTTTGCCAACATGTCCCGCGCTCGGCCTCGCCAGCAAGAACGACGCGGGGCACTTAGGATACTTCTGCAGTAAAGCTTTAATGCCCCTTGGGAGAGCGAGCATCAGCCAACATGGCGGAGACCCAGAACGAGGGGAACCCAGCCCTTATAAAGGAAACAGTCCTCGCTTCTGACGTGTCACTCTTGGATTGGTCCGCTGCCCATTATCCCAGATGATGCCTCGGGAGTAGGCAGGGACGCAGCGGTAGAGAGTTAACAAGCACATGCGCTGGGATTAAAGGCGTGTGCTACATCACCTTGAACTCACAGAGATCTGCCTGTCTCTGCTTCCCAGGCATTGGGACTAAAGGCGTGTACTACCACGCCTTGAGGTTGCAGAGGTCAATCTGCCTCTGCCGCCCAGGCATCAGGACTAAAGGCGTGTACCACCACACCTTGAGGTCACAGAGGTCAATCTCTACCTTTGTTCCTAGAAGCAATGGAGAATGTGGTCCGGCCCTCCACACCAACACTGACCTCTGAACACTGGTGTATATTTAAAACATATTCTTGAATTATATTTAGATACAGCTAAAAGTAGAGGTGGATAGCCTCTCCCGATACATGACAATCTAAATTTGATACTAACCATACCTTTCCTTCTCTTCACCAGGGTAAAATGTCTGCTCTCTTTCTAGTCTCAAAAGACCTCTTTTCTTCCTTCCTTCCTTCTTTCCTTCCTTCCTTTCTTTTCTTCCTTCCTTTCCTTCTTTCTTTTTTTTCCTTTTCTGTAACATCGTAAATTTTTCTGTTAAAATACTCTTGTTTTTCCCCATCCTCCCCTTCTCCCTTCTCTCACCCCATCTTCTCTTATTCCCACCTCACCCCCACCCCCGTGCTCCCAACCCCTGCCCAGAAATTTTGTCAACTTCCAATATCCAGGAGGATAACTATATGTTTTTCTTTAGGTTCACCTTCTTATTTAGCTTCTCTAGGATCATGAATTATAGGCTCAATGTCCTTTATTGATGGCTAGAATCCAGTGAGTACCTGGGATGGTTGAAATGAAGGAGGGGTGGATGTGGGAGCAGGGAATTATATATCTTAGTTAAGAGAACCATTTTAGGGTTGGCAAGAGACTTGACTCTAGAGAGGTTCCCAGGTGTCCAAGGAGATGTCCCCAGCTTGTTCCTTGAGCAGCAGAGGAAAGGGTGTCTGAACTGGCCTTCTCCTATAGCCACACTGATGAATATCTTGCATATTACCATAGAACCTTCATCTGGAGATGGATGGAGATAGAGACAGAGACCCACAGTGGAGCACTGGACTGAGCCCCCAAGATTCTAATGAGGAGCAGAAGGAGGGAGAATATGATCAAGGAAGTCAGGACCACGAGGGGTGCGTTCACCCTCTGAGATGGTGGGACTGATCTAATGGGAGATCACCAAGGCCAGTTGGAATGGCACTGATGGAGCATGTGATCAAACAGGACTCTCCGAATGTGGCTGATGGTGGAGGCTGACTGAGAAGCCAAGGACAATGGTGCTGGGCTTTGATTCTACTGCATGGACGGGCTTGGTGGGAGCCTTGTCTGTTTGGATGCTCACCTTCCTGGACCTGGGGGGAATGGGGAGGACCTTGGACTTCCCATAGGGTAGGGAACCCTGACTGCTCTTTGGCCTGGAAAAGGAGGGGAAGGAGAAGTGGGGGGAGAGGAGGGAAGGGAAGTGGGAGGAGGGGAAGAGGTGGAAATTTTTAATAAAATAAAAAAAAAATACTACTGGCTAACAACTTAGCAGTACTCATTCCAGGTGGAGGACCCACTACCACTTTTAACATCCAATGACTCCCTGCACCAGAGGCCGTCCTAAAGCCTCTGGATCAACTTTCTGAGCTAATTTTGAGCTGTGACAACATAAACACCAATTCAACCTTCAAAAGATGATGCTGGCCTAGTCCTGCCTCTGCTTCTAGCAGCTGTGTGAACTCCAAGAACCATTTATTCTCGACGAACGTCAAGCACATCCCAGTAGAACTCAGGCGAAGACTACACTGAAAAAGAAACTAAATTACCCACCCTCCCCCCATCATTCAAGGCTCAGTTTAAACTCCACCTATTCCACGGCATCGTCTGTAATTCACCCACTCTGCCCACCTACCTTCACCCTTTCTCTTCGCCCTCAGGTAATATGGCCTACTTTACAGTTGTTTGTTGTGTGGCGTGGAGGGCACACATGCCAGGTTGCTCTTTTGGCGTGTGGGAGCTGATGGACAGTCCACTGGAGTCTGTTCTCTCCTTCCACCATGTAGGTCCTGAGGAAACTCTGATCCTCAGGCTTGACTGCAAGAGCCTTTACTCAGTAAGCCTTCTCGCCAGCCCCCTATAGCTAACATCTAGACTGCGTATTACCCGGATCTATTATACGATTCCGCTCTGGAGAGGTTACACCATGATGTCCAAAAGTCCATAGATTTTGGCACCGGAAAGCCTAGTTCTTCAGTCAAGCTTAATATATATCTCCTTATTTGTCACACTTAGGAACAATTTTAACCAGCCTTGGAGAGATACTATGAATGAAATTTTCTGTGAGCTTATTAGAGTACCAAGCTTATAGTAAGATCTCCCATAATGGTAGCCATTCATATTATTTTGAAGTTCTTTTTTCATATCTCTATTTCCCATCGCCCCTTAAGTTCCTGGAAGTTCTTTAAGGAAAAGAGGCATGGGCGATTAATCCTTTGCACGTGTTAAGTTCCTAAGGAATGAAGGGAAATGATGTTATATTTTAACATTAAAAAGTTAATTTTAAAAAAATAGGAGAAACCAAAAAAAAAGGAAAGGAGGATATTATAAGTAGACAAGAAATGCTTAACATTTCAAATCAAACATGTTCATGCAACCTAAATGAGCTCACTCACAGGACTGTACTGCAGACGTCAAGTACACAGTTCCCTCCCGGGCATCCAGCGCAGTGAAGTCCCACTCCTGGTACCACTACGTGTCATTTAAAGTCCAATAGCCAATGAATCATTCAGTATTTACTGGACAAAATCCCAACTCTTAGGCTGGAGCTGAGTGCTTCCCTCTTCATCCATGTGTGTCGCCATTGTAGGAGAATTCTTTGAAGAAGTAGAGAATGAAATCTGGGTTGGGGGAAGGGGGTGCATGACCTGAGTCTGCTTCCCAGAATGAATGTGGCACGGCACCCATGTGCCATCACACAGACACACGCACACACACACACACGGGAGAGAGAGTGAGAAGTAATAATGATGATAATAATAATAAATGAATTAAATATTTTTAAACAGAGTTTAGAGAATGAACCTACAATGGCCTGCAGAAGAAGAGCACACAGGAAGATCCAAAGGCATTAGAAGGATTAGAAGTTTAAATCTATTGAACAGCAACTAAATATTTCCCATTCTAATTCGAAGAAAGAATTCTAAGTTCATTCCTTTCCAACCTCCAAACTGCTGTATTGTCTAGTAGTGATCAGATTTTTCCAAGTTATCTAAGTGACAAATTCTCTGAGATGACCCAAGCTACGCTCACCTATGTGGCTGTAATAGTCTGCATGGTTCTTGACCTAAACTCAAATAATGCTCTTTTTTTTTTAAGTATGAGTGTTCTTTCTGCATGTATGCCTACACACCAGAAGATAACATCAGATCATATTATAGATGGTTGTGAGCCACCATGTGGTCGCTGGGAATTGAACTCAGGACCTAAGGAAGAGCAGCCAGTACTCTTAACCGCTGAGCCATCCCTCCAAGCCTTGCAACCAATATCCTAAGTCTAACTAACATCCAAGGATACCATAAAATAACCATGGTGAGGGCTTGAGAGCTGGCTGGTTGATTAAGAGGACCAGTTACTCCTCCAGAGTAACTGGATTCATTTCACAGCACCCACATAGCAGCTCACAATCTGCAATTTTAGTCCCAGGGAATCCATCATCCTCTTCTGAGCTCTGCAGTCACTGCACACAAGTGATACACAGACATGCGTGGAGACAAAACACTCATACACTTATTAAGGTATCATTTCAAAAAATATAAATAAGTATGGGGAAAGAGCCAGACTAAACAGTGGAGATGCCTAAACTTAACTAGAAAAAAGGGAGAAAGACACTGTGACTCAGTCTTTTCAAAGGAGTCTGAGTTGCCATACTGTGGTATGGTCTCAGAGATGACCAATTAATTTACAGTACGGTGATCTAACTGCAAACACAAATGGGATGTCTTCAATTTTGGATTTTTATAAACATTTCCATTTTCAAACTTCTCCCCTGAAAATCGTTTCCTATTCCCTATGTCCCATGCTCACTGTATCTAAGTGAAAATCTGCAGTCTAGCATTATGGAATGTCATGGAAGGTTAAACCAATAACATAAACCTTGAACCCCCCAAACAAAACCTGAAATAATAAAGTTATCATTAAAATATAACTCACCTTCAAAGCTATAGTTCCAAAAGACACAGTACTCAGATGCCACCAACCATAGCTGATTATATCAGAGTCTAGCTTTTCTTGGCTTATTTATGCATGCTGCATTCACTGAAGAACAAAATTATAATGAAATATATTTGCATTATGACCTAAGGCATCTGTGGGTAGCCTGAGGTTTCTGGGGCATATCCAATTCTGTATAATTTTATCCCTTTTAACAAATTAAATGTCACTTCATTTGTATACCTTTATAAAACTTTTTCTATAATAGATTTATAATTCAGAGGGGAAAAAATACCTTCAAGAAAAAGGGTTTAATTAGAAAGATGCCACAGCCATTTCTATGACCTATTTGAAATGAAATCTTCAATTCGAGTTGTGTTCCCAGAAAGTGGTGTGGGAAGTCAGTGGCTCACAGAGGCAGTCCCAGTCCCACTGGGTTGATTTTGGATAGTTCTGACCTTCACAGTGGACAGGCTATGGCTGCTTGGGCTAACGTGGGTTTCATTCCGAGCAGAACAGCCTGATAAGAAGCTGTGTGTTCATGGTGTAGGACAGGCTGTACCAGAAGTAAACCAAGGAGGGTCTTTCTTTCCAGGTTTGGAATGATTCTGTCCCATCGGATTTGCATCCCCCTCCTGGAACAGAAGCATCCATTTGCCTCTGTGGGTGCTAGGTTTATTTTCTTGTTTCCTCGCTTCCTTTTTTTCTTTCCTTCATTCTCTCTTTCTATTCTTTTCTTTGTTTTTAATTCTCACATTATTACTTCCCAATAGCCCTTGATCACTGACATTCCCCCTCATAGTAACCTTTTCTCACTTCAAAGAGGCAATATTTTATCTTCTGAAGACACCAGCAATGTTTGCGAACATTCCTAACCCAACCTGAGCTGTTCCCACTAGGTGACAGTTTTTTAGTTTATGTCTCTAACTGTCACATGGAGGGGTTTCTTAACAAGCCCAGTGATCCTTGGCTTCCTACTCAGCTAGAACTCTACTGAAAATAGAGTTCTCCATATTGATGTTAAGTTTCAGGTTCAAGAACTAAGCTTTATTGAAGGGAGATAGTGCTTGTTTTACCAGAATAACTCTGATATTGGCATATTTAGGAAGTGTCCTAGGAAGATATATCACAGGCTCCCAACCAGAGAGTCCAACTGTGTCTGGAAAAGTTCTAGAAAAATGAGCTAGAAGTCAAATTATGTGTTGGGTGTCTTTGACATGTGGGAACAGTCACATATGTTCTGAGCTGCTTGCCTCCAGACTCCCCTTTAGACAGACTTTCCGCTTGATTATAGCCTGTCTTCTTTACTTTCAAAGACATGTGAGGTTACAAACTGCTGAACCTTTTCGAGGTTCTGTGACCTCAACAAGGTTCAACTCGTTGCTACAGCATTTGTTTTCCAAAGTCAGAAGTATGTCGCCCTTGCTCTGGCCAGTTCTTCCATCTTCTGAGCTTATTTACTTGTATACTTCTCAAGAGAGGAGTGATGTGCCCAGAGATAAGTGGGGCTCTTGTCTGTTTGGTGAGTATGTTTGTTAGCATTGGATAGGTGTGGGACAACTTCCCTATACTCATTCCATAAACATTGGGCTCCTAAAATCATATTACAGTCCAATCCTAGACTAAGAAATGTGACATTTTTAATTTAATATGTTATTATCGATTTTTTAAACCTTTCATCCAATGCATTTTGCTCATATTCACCCATCATTCTTCCCGCTAACTCTTTCCATATCTACTCTAACCTCCCTACCTCAAGTCCAGCTTCATGGGGTTTTGTTTCTGTTGCCATTGCTGTTAATGTTGTTTTAAACAAGGAATTAAGAAAGTTTGAGCTGACCATGTTCTCTTGTGTGTGTGTGTGGCCATCCAGTGGGAAATGGTCAGCCTACCATAGACTACAGAGACTTTAAGGAAAACTGAGTCTCCCTCTCCCAGAAGCCAATAACTGCTCATAGATTCTCATTTAGGGGTTAGATTATTTGTCCCCTTACCGCACCATACTGTAATGTTGATTGGCTTGGTCTTGTACAGGTCTTGGACAGACAATCTTAGCTACTGTGATTTTATGAAAAGTGATCATGCCAGTCATATCCAAATGACGCTATTCCACTCAGACCCTTGCCAACCTCTGACTCCTACAATCTTTTTGTGCCCTCTTCCACGATGGTCCCTGAGTTTGTGGGTTGGTGATAATGGTGTCTCACTTGTAGATAAGCACTTCACAGACACTTTTTCTCTGCACTTTGGCCAACTGTGAGTTGGCCATAATAATTACAATCTACTGCACAATATTTTTATTTTTAGAAAATGCTTATTTTGTTTTATTTATGTCTATGTATGTATGTGTGCACATGTGTGTACATACACATTTGCATGCATTGTTGGATCCCTTGGAGCTGGAATTACAGGTGACTGTGAGTTGCCAGACATGAGTGCTGAGGACTGAATTCGGGTCCTCTGCATGAACAGGAAAGCCATCTCTCCGCTCTTAACCACTGAGTCATCTCTCAGTTCCATCATAAGATTTTTTAACTTACATTTTAAAGGACCCTTTTGCTTTCTTATTTCATTTTTCTCTGATTAGAAGAAAATATTTTCTTTCTCTAATTTACCCACTTAAAATGCAAATTGGTTATGCTGATTTTATTATCAGCATTTTGAAAATTTTAGCAAGCTGCTAAGTTTGCAAAAGTGGTAGCTAATGTTTTTGCTGCCTTTCATATTTATAATTTTCTGTCCTCTAGAAGAATACATAACTCATCCTTGAGTCTAATTTGCAATAAATACAATTAACACAAATATTTAAAAGAGATTAATGATACCAGGCTAAAGAACAAAATTACTGAAATAAACAAAACAGCTGAACAAACTGGAATTTGTTGTTTTACTTTCTTCACTGACTCCAAGAATGTGTCTTCACTAGCAAGAAATGAGATTAAAAAAAAAGAAAGATATGATGGAGGAATAGACACCCAGCATTATCTTGGGTCTCCATGACTATGAAACAAAGATTCTGTGTGTGATGGCTGCAGAGAGAGGAGGGTGACCCAGAAAGCAGTGGTAGCACAATAAACAGAAAAAAAAAATAGCAAACAGTAACCAGAAACCAAATGAAATCCAGAGACACTAAACTTTCTATTTAGAAAAGAAACAACAGACACTAATAGCAGGTACCAGGCAAAACAGAAAGGAAAACTGAGGTCCTTTGAGAAAGCAATAGAATAGAACAAATCTGGAACTCTGCACAAGCGTAGTAAAGACCTGAGATGTGTACCGTAAGCAGATGTGGACAGATGTGTGCAGTGAGAAGATGTGGAGAGACCTGAGATGTGTGCAGTGAGCAGATGTGGAGAGACTTGAGATTATGCAGTGAGCAGATGTGCAGAGACCTGAGGTGTGTAGTGAGCAGGTGTGGACAGACCTGAGGCATGTGCAGTGAGCAGGTATGGAGAGACTTGAGATGTGTGCAGTAAGCAGATGTGAAGAGACCTGAGATGTATGCAGTGAACAGATGTGGAGAGACATGAGACGTGTACAGAGAACAGATGTGGAGAAGCTTGAGATGTATGCAGTAAGCAGATGTGGACAGACCTGAGACATGTGCAGTGAACAGATGTGGATAAGGAGCTCATTGCCCTAGCCTCCCTCTGCTCATTGGTGTTGAGGTGGAGAACACCTCAAGACAAGTTTTTTTGGTCCAGAAAATCAGAAGTTGGCATTGTTATATCTTCCTGTCCCAAAGGTTCCTCACACTACACTAGGTAAGCAACCAACTCTTCCAAGAATCAATATGGAACCCCAAAATTGGTTGTGGCTTGGGGGCAGATTCACAGGCACAGATCTATTTCCATGGGGTGTGTGCACTGTGCTGAGAGAGGTGTTCAGGTTTAATACATTTGTCCAGTATCTTAAGGACAGAGAGAACAGGTGTGGGGTTAGGAGGAAAGGATCAAGGTAGCACTAGAACAAAGATGGCCCTGGGTAGAGCTGGCAGGAGCTGTATCTTTCTACATTGCTTTGATGTAACTGCTTTCTCCAATTCAGAGCCCCAGGAAAACTTTGTGGAATTGCAACATGCTTGGACATCCCCATCCTTAGGCCTGCAGTGAAAGAACTTGTCTGTAATGAGGAGACACCCGAGTGGAGGGAGAGAGGCCTTAAGCTTACTGGCGGGAGCAATTTGAGAGTGGATCTGTAGCCTCACTTTGCAGAGCATGGGTGTAGAAAACATCAGGATCTTACACCAAGGAAAACAGTCAGAGCTCACCTTGCAAACAGACCTTTCTGGTCCAATCTGTTCAAACCAGGGACAGAAATGTTTCAACACCTGGACAGTAAGTAAAGAGCAAAACTGGGAAGCTAAGTAAACAGCGAGATTCCTCTATCCTGTATCTCCTCAAAGAGGAAGCAATATTATCTAGTCTTGTTAGTCTTTGTAGAGGCAGGGGCCGTCATTGTTTTATTTGACTGATGGCAATTTTAGATGTCTTTATATTATCATATGTGTGTGAGTGCTTTGTCTGTATGTAAATATGTCTACCACATGCTTGTCTGGTGCTCATGGAGCTCAGAAGAGAGCGCTGGATCTCTGAAAGCTGGAATTAAGGATGGCTGTGAACCACCATATGGATGCTGGCAACTGAACTCAGATCCTCTAATAACAAGTGCTCTTAACCATTGAGCTGTCTCTCCAGCCTCTCTCTCTCTCTCTCTCTCTCTCTCTCTCTCTCTCTCTCTCTCTGTGTGTGTGTGTGTGTGTGTGTGTCTGTGTGTGTCTGTGTGTGTCTGTGTGTGTCTGTGTGTGTGTGATGTTTACAGGAGCAGGAGGAAGTGGACATGGAATTTGCGCTCTCACCTTCCACCATGAGGTTCATGGAGTCAGAACTCAGGTAATCGGGCTTTGTAGCAAACAGCTTACTCACTAAGCTTTCTTGCAAACCCTATTCTTTGTGTCTTTCTGGTCTTCTCTGCCCTGTGCTTGCTGTGCTGTATCTCACTATTATCTTTGAGACCTCATCCCTGCACTGCTTTTGCTTGTCATTTTTCCACCCTCTTTCTTCCAACTTTTCTTTACTTTCTCACCAAATTATCAATAATTTTGTGTTTGTTTATTATCTTGAAATTGTTTATTATCTTGAAATTCCTCATTTAACCTATAGTGTCCTGTCGTCTTTCTTATCTTATTGGAGTGTAGTTGATGTCTCTGTTTTTAAAGTAATTTCAACAATCTGATTTGGTTTATTAATTTTTTTTTGCTTTTATTATTGTTGTCTGCTTTCTCTCCTCTAAAGGGTAACCGCATTGAGTACCTAAAAGATGACTACTCACTTCAAAGATCCGTGTGTAAAACTGAAAGAGGTACCTTTCCAACAGATACACAATTGTGATGTAGAAACAAAGGAGTGTGAAAGAGGAAGGCCATAGTTCATCTCTTCCAAAGCGTCAAAAGCCTCAACAACTGAACTCAAAGGCACCAAAATGATTGAAATGCTGGACACAAAATTCTAAAGTAGACTTTTAAAATTATCAGTGACCACTGCTTGGACTGGCTTTTTGGAACCCATTCTCTTTGCTCAGCCTAGGGAGGGCTTTGGACCTTCCTCAAAGCAATGTGCCTCCTGTCTGAGGAGTGGGCGGGGATGGAAAGAATAGTGGGAGAGGAGGGGGTGGGAACTGGGATTGGTATATAAAGTGAGAAAAGGTAGTTTGTTTTCTTTTTTAAAAAAATAAAATAAAGATTAAAAAAATATCAGTGACCTCAAGAACAATCCAAATAAAATGATGAATAATGGGAGAAAGTCAACTCAAGACTGAACAAGAAATTTAGTAATATGGATGAGCAATTCAGTAAAGAAAATGAGATTCTGAAGAAAATGTTCAAATCTTTAAAACAGAAGTCAATAAATCCAATTTTAAAACCCATTCATTGACTATCAAATAACCAAACATAAAAATACATGGATGGAGGAAGGAGCTAAGGTACAGAATAATGACACAGATGACCTGCTCAGTAAGTTTATACCAGCTATCTCCCCAAATTTAGAGAAAGATATAAACATTCAAGTATCTGAGACATTCAGAGCCACAGACAAGACCTAAAAGGATCTATCTATATTATATTATAGCTAACATACCAAGAGTACAGAAAACAAATTCTATATGTATATGTGTGTGCATGTATATGTGTATGTATATATATATATGAAATTATTTCATAAGAATAAGAATTTAAACAAATCCTTCAGCAGAAACTATAAAAACATAGAATGATACATTTCAAGTTCTGAGAGCAAACAATTGTAAACCAAGATTACTATATCCAGAAAAGAAATTATTTAAAATTGACAGAGAAATAAATACTTAGCAATATATTCACAGTCTTTAATATCCACTAAGCCTTCCCAACAAAAATTATTCAAAAGACTATAACATAGAGATAAGGAAAAATTGCTTATGATTATGAGAGCTTAAGAAAGAATACATTTAGTTAGAGGAATACATAAACAAACAAAAACTGAGAAATGGTCTAGCATGCTCAATTCAATAAATGAGCAAATAACTCAGACAAATGAGCGAAAACAAACATGAAGACTTTGAACCAACAACGAAATTAGAGGAATTGGTAAATGAGTCTCAATAATAACCCTAACAAGGAAATGGTCTTAACTCCCCATTCAAAAGACATAATCTGACTGATTGGATTCAAAAACAAGAACCAACTATTTGTTGCCTGCAAGAAACACAGCTTCCTAGCAAAGAAACACAGAGACATGAAAGAATGAAAAAGAAGATACAGTCAGCAAATAGAAACCATAAACAAGCCAGAGTCGCTACACCCATCACTGATAAACTAGACTTTAAGACAATGCTGATTAGAAGAGATGAGGAAATAACTGTATTAAAAAGGGAACAAGAAGAAACGAATACAAAATGTATATGGATGCATCAAATAAGGCTGAATCTTATTCATAAAACAAACAGTATGAGAAACAGAAATAACCACAGGCCCGTCTAAAGCAATGGTGGAAGGGTTCAAGATCCCACTCCACTCAACACATCGATAATTTAGAATAAGACAAAAATTAATGACAACAAAAATCCACTTCAGAGTGAAACTGCACCCCAGGTTAAATGAACTCAATAGACATCTACTGAATATTTAGTTTGCGGCACACCACGCCCGTCTGTGCTCTATGCACTGCCATACCATTCTTGAACCGGATAAGGGGCTAGAGATTGAAACACACAAAGACTCACAGACAGAGAGACACAGGTCATCCTTGATGCCAGAATGCCCCAAGAATGCCCCCTTTATTGTGTCCAGGGGCAGCTTATATAGGGATAGCCATGCCCCAGCCAAATGCACCAGAAACCACTCCCCTGCCATCAGGAACTCCTGAGGGTCTCATGCTCAGAGCACCTATAGGCACTCAGATCAGGGGAAAACAAGTTGTTTACAAGAAATTCAGGATCCAGGGATTCACAGCTCCCAACAGTTTCATAACTATGGGATGCACATTCTTTTTAGCATCCTGTGGAACTCTCCTAAAATAGATCTCATTTTCAGCCATAAGGAATATCTTGAGGGAAGAAACACTAGGAATCAAACATTTAAGGGTAATGGGGCAAGAACATAGCAAAAAGGAGATGGTGTGGTGAATTAGCCAAAATGAAGAATGCATGGGGTTTTTCACTACTTCTTAAGCTAATTTTAAAATACACTTTTTAGGTGAACTTGAATGGAGGTACACCGCCTAGGTGTGCAGTGCTGCTTTCAGAAGACATGGGGTATAAATGAAATCCCAGTACCTGGCATAGCAGCTCTACAGGTTGTTGGCCACAGAGACCCTAAAGGCACCCAAAATGATGTAAGCTGTTGCCTATGCTCGTGATTGTCTGCCTGTAACTACAAGGTAGGACACCATTGCTGAGGACACCAAACATTTTGATGGCAGGACATAGAAAAATCAACGTGGAGCTGACTGAGAAAACTTGCCCGCTTGTGGTTAAATTACATTGTTATGGAGGGGGCTACGCAAGCCGGTGTGGGGAGGGAATCCGCTCTTAGGAAATGCTGGGTCTTGCATATCATACTGACCTGCCAGGCATGATGTGCCCATTGCTGCAGTGCAAACAGTGGTTGTTGTAGGGTGAGCAACCACTTTCCAACTGAACTTGAGGCCTATTCCACAGGAGGGAATTTATATCTGGATACCTAGTACTATAAATCCGTTCAAAATCCCATGTTCGTGGAGCTCATAGGCCCCAGTGTGGCAAGCCTATTGCTGCCATTTTAATAAATGGACATACTGTCAAAGTTCCTTCTAAACATTTAGGTTCATTCCTACCGATCTGGGCTGCTCTCCAAAGACACTTTTTTGACAGTGGGCACCAATTAATCCATAGTGGCAAGAGTGATGAGCCAACACGATTAGGGTGAGTGACGATGAGTTCTGCGCCCTCAATATGATGTCTGTGTCAACCTCCCCAAACCCTCCCTCTGCTTCCATGAAGCTTGAAAGCCATGAACGGGGGAAGGAGCAGTTCCATCACCAAGAATTTGCTCTCAATGCCCTAATGCATTTTAAGCTGATGCGCTCCCTAGTCACCATAAGGCACTGAAAAGACAAAAGTCAGGTTCGTTAATTCTCAAAGTCAGCCTTCAAATCAACGTGAGGATTGACAGCTGTAACAAATAGCAAACTAAATACACACAGAACTGAGTCGCAGGACATACACCAAAACACAAACTGAGCTGTGTAGCTGTGGGTTTGTGTTCTCCTTCACATATTAGCATCTGTCCTGGATGGCTTCTGACCGAAAGCAAGTTGTGGGGAGCAGGGTTGATTTGGCTTCCACGTTGTAACACAATCGATCATTGAGAGAAGTCAGGGCTGAAAATTAAGGAGGGGAAGAGACGGAACCACAAGGAACACGACTTATTGGCTCGCTCTCTGTGGCTTCTCAGCTTGCTTTCTTATACAACCAAGGCCCTCCTGCACAAGGGTGGCAATCCAGACAGTGGGCTGTGCCTTCCCACATCTATAATCAACCAAGAAAATGCTCAACAGACAGACCCACAGGGCTATCTGATAGAAACAATTTCTCTAGTGAGATTTCCTCCTTCCAGTTACAACTAGATTTGTGTCAAGTTGATGGAAACTACCGAGTGCAATAGCTTACAAAGTTTCTGTAAATGCCTTGTGGCGAAAATTATTTCTGGTCAAGCATAAGTTAAAATATGAGTTAAAATTTTAAAATATTCCCTGCCACCTAAGGCCACAGTGTCACCCCAGCCCAGGCTGCTGCAGAGGGCAGTGTCTGGTTCTGTGGTCCGACCACAACCAGGGTCTGTGTTGATGTCCATGGCTCCTGACACCATCGAAAGCCATGCCAATGCCAGGGCTCTGGGCCGTCACTGGGGGACATGTTGGTATCCAAGGACCACACTACTGTTGGGAGGATGACGATCTGAGCGGCCTGCACTGCCACCTGGGGCCATGGTGACATCTGGACCCAAACCGCAACCGAGGACCATGTCTGGGTCTGTGATCCCACTGCAGCTGGGGTCTGAGTTGATGCCCAAGGTCTTCGTTACTACATGGGGGGGCATAGAAACCATGAATGTTGAAATCTGAAGGCCATTCTCAGCTGGCTCTGCCATCACCTTGGGGGCAAGGCAGTCCAAGTGGCCCAGGCTGACCAGCTCAGCTACCTCTCAGACCTACATCTTGGATCCACCCTAATATCTACTCCATCTGTGACCTACTGGGATGTGTGAAACAGAGAGGAGCTTTGGTGAGAGTCCAGTGATGCTGGCCTGCCAGAGGCCTTGAACCAGACCAATGCATCGTTGCAATGAGCATTTGCTGGTGGGGCTACTTGGCAACAAAGATGTACTGCATGACACACTGCAGCTCCCAGTGCCACTAGGACAAATGAAAAGGTGATGGAGAGACAAAAAAAATGGAGGAGTGAGGTGGGTCTTTTGTCTGTTTATTTGTCTTCTTATGCTTTTACTTAATTTAGGAGGGGACTTTCTGTTGCGGGGAGAACACTGTAGGGGTGAGGGCAGATATAGAGGAACTGGGAGGTGAGCAGGATCAGAGTGCATGATGTGAAATTCCCAAAGAATCACTAAAGAATTAGGTTGTATATTAAAAACTTAAATAAAAATAATGTTTTAAGTTTATCTTTCTAAAAGAAAAAAGATTTCATTTAAAGAAATTTTTAATTAATTTAACTTTTCTCTATTCTTTTTTTTATTTTTTTATTTTCTTTTTGAGACAGGGTTTCTCTGTAGCATTGGAACCTGTCCTGGAACTAGCTCTTATAGACCAGGCTGACCTCAAACTCAAAGAAATCCACCTGCCTCTGTCTCCCGAGTGCTGGAATTAAATCATGCACCACCACTGCCCTGCCAACTTTTCTCTGTTCTTGAGAATTTCATGCATTTAAACAATAAAACAGATCATATCTACCCCCCCAACCTCTAACTATCCCCAAAACCTCTACTGACATAGGCCCTACCAAATTCCATGTCCTCTTTTTAGTAGTCAACTAAGTTCAATTATGTTATAAACAGGGGTCAGAATTTAATATTTTAATTTAATTAATTAATCTAATTAAAATAAGTAATTTTAAAACACAAGGGGGCTTTAACTGGGCAGAAAGTGAGGACAATACAGAAGGAAGAAAAAGGAGGGGAAAATAACCTATAGATGATTTTTAAAAAAAAAAAAAAAAAACATGGCTTGGTGGTGCAGGCTTTTAATCCCAGCACTGGGTGGAAGAAGAGGGCAAGCGGGTGGTGTAGGAGGTCCTTCTGCCTATATGTTGCCTTTATTGGTTAATGAAAGTGGAGAAAGCTAAGCTAAATGTTGATAGAAAGAGGCATAATCATAGAGAAGCCATGTAGCCCCCATGGAGCCAGAAAAGAAACAATGTAGCCCCCATGGAGCCAGAAAAAAAGCCATGTAGCCCCCATGGAGCCAGATGGAACATTACCTGGTAGTCTATAGCACATGGCAAAACACAGATTACTAGAAATGGGTTAAATTAAGATGTAAGAGCTAGCAAATAAGAACCTAGAGTTAATGGGGCAAGCAGTGATTTAATTAATATAGTTTCTGTGTGATTATTTTGGGTGTCTGGGCTGCCAGAAAACAAGCAAGCAGCTTTCTACTACAAATTGGCACCCAATGTGGGGCTAGCTACATCCATGTAAAACCTGAGAAAGGTTGGAAAGGAATTCTAGACACAGAAAAACAAAGTTTAGCCACATTTGTGGTGGTGGTGGGGATGGCAGCATGCTTCAGCTCCTTTAAGAGAGGTTCTTCTGATTCAGTAGTAGCAGAAAAAATGCCGTACAGTTTTGAAACTGTGGTTTTCTGGGCTGTGCTGCCAGCACAAACTCTGGCTCTTTCAGGAGACTGAGCATTTAAATGGTGTTTGTGAGCAAGTGATACAACTTGCTCAATGGCAACATAGACCAACTGTGTGCCTGAAAATGGGGCTGTGAGCATGGCTCATGCTAACAGACCTCCACCCCACCATATTGGACTAAGTAGAGCCAAAAGGCAAAGCAGCCTTAGAAACTCTTAGCATTTTAAGAAATACTCCTGGGCAGAAAATAATTAAAGATATACAATAGAAAGATTAAGACATTAAAAAAAAACACCTCAAAACAAGTCACAGTGTTGGATAAATGTACATAGGCTTGGGAGAGAGAAGAAAAAGGATAGAGAGTTATAAAAAAAATAAATGGTTTAAAAAAACAAAAAAACAAAGTCTTTAAAGAGATAGAGTACAGACAATCATAGATTAAAGGAGTAAAGATAATAAAATATTAAAAAGTAATAGGGTAAAAACAAATAAGCCATGTAAAGATGGAATATACACAGAGTGTCTGGATTATGTATATTATTGTGTTTTCTTTGAATTTTTTGACTGTGAAGGAGATATATATATATATATATATATATATATATATATATATATATATAGTTTCTTGACTTCAAAATATGTGTCTAAGGATATGTTGCTTTGGAAAAGGGGTTCTGCTTTTGTTTCCACTAAAGATGAGAACCCTGTTGATTAATTCCAGACTAGTGTGGTTTGATGGACCAAGAGCCCCTGAAAGGTCACCATGAACACCTCCAAAAATACTTTGTTTAACAAAAATCAGGAAGCAGTTTTGAGAGAACTATGCCCATATTCCCAAATATTGTCTATAAATGTTTGTTTACATTTAAAGGGGGATGTGCTATAGAGATTTGCATTGGTATGGATCTTGCTTTATTGATACAAATTTAAGGTCAATTTTGTTGTATGTATATTTCTGTTCTTGATTAAAGTATTGTGTTTATGCAACTCATTTAAAAATGTAATGTATAAGAAATATAACTTAATAAAGAGTCATCTATAATAATCAATCTTGTAGGTTTTCTAGATGTACAGAGATATATTTCAGATGGATAGGTATTCTTCAACCATTTCAAAGAGCTACAGAATATGGCATTTAAAATGTTTTAAGGACTTAAGACTTTTTATGACAGTGAGACATATCTGTTCCTGGCAGCACCAAGGTACTTCAAGAGGATTATGGACATCAGAGAGACTCCTTCTGGAGTTTGCTAACCATTTGGGTAAGAAACTGCTCTTGCCTGGACTGCTTGGTGCTATGCTGTATAAACTGGACATGCAGGACCCACAGAGAAATGACTGCTGAACTTGCCTAACTAAACATGAGATGGTCCTTCAGGTTTCCTACTTCATGAGAGAGTCTGCCAGACCTTCTGCTGGACACAGAAGAAAGTGACTGACAAACTGCCAATATAGGCAGAACTGTCTTTCAAATTTCCTGCTTCGTGGAAAAGTCCACTGGATACTATGGGCCTGTAGGCTAAAGATAGATGCCCCAATGGTATAGAAGAACTTTGGGTGACTGTCTAGGCAGCGAGATGTCTCTGTCAATTCTAGAGTTTTGGAAGTTGCTTACAATGCACTTCCAGTTTTCTTGGGTAATATTATATTCTTCTGGAGTCTTTGTTGGACTTGAAGAGTAGATAGCTATAGTTTTCCTTAGTTAAGATAAAAGATAAAGTATGTATGAATATTGTAACTGTAATTTTTGCTTGATACCTATTTATTTTGTTATATGTAATTTTACTATGTTAAAGTTAAAACCTTCCTTTTTATTTAAACAGAAAAGGGGAAATGGTGTGGAAGGTCTTTCTATGTGTTGTTTTTATTCGTTAATAAATAAAGAAACTGGCTTGGCCTAATAGTGTAGAACAGAGCTAGGTAAAGAAAACTAAACTGAATGCTGGGAGAAAGGAGGCAGAGTCAGAGAAAAGCCATGTAGCCCCACTGGAGCTGGATGGGACTTTACCTGGTAAGCCATAGCTATGTGGCAATACACAGATTACTATAAATGGGTCAAATTAAGATGTAAGAGTTAGCCAGCAAAAAGCTAGATATAATGGGCCAAGCAGTGATTTAATTAATATAGTTTCTATGTGATTGGGAGTCTGGGTGGCTAAGAAACAAACAAGCAGGTTCCTACTACAGGTGGGTCTCTGTAAGTTCCAGGACAGCCAAGCCTGTGTAGAGACACCCTGTCTCAAAAGGGGGGGAAAGGGGTGTTTGAAAAGTCACAAGAAATCATACTGTGTTTATACAGAATTATTGCATGCAATATATGTGTGTGCATGTGATACATATATAATATGTATCACATATTATATGTGTGGTAATATGTATATATATGTATATATATACACATATTGTGTGTGTGTGTGTGTGTGTGTGTGTGTGTGTGTGTATAGCATGGAGCTATATCACCTTAACTGACAATGTTCCCCAAAGAGCCACAAACTATCTGACAAAAATTCAAGTTCCAAATTACCAAATGTGAGAAAATCCCTTTTGAGTTGTTGGTCAGGAGAATCCAAGAGACTCCCAAAACAACGTGGGTTATTGCTTTGGCCCTTCATTTCCTCCCAGAGATTGAAGGTATGTCCCTATTGCTGAAGATACCAGGCACTTGGAAATCTTCTGTGAGAGCATGTCTCCTAGAAATACCCAGAAGCTTCAGCCATGGTACCTCAACAATGTGACTGCCTCAACAAGACCTGAACAACACCAATAGACCTATTACAACACCAATAGACATGGAAGGAGGAATTCTCAGTGCTGAAGTGTTGACAGAGGTTTCTGTCTTACTGGGTCTCACAGCCGTTCAGTACCAAAGAAACACACAGAGGCCTACATTAATTATAAGCAGGTGAGTCTATTATTTCAGGCTTTTTTTTAACTAACACTGACATCTTACTTTAACCCATAATTCTTGTCTGTGTTAGCCATGTGGCTTGGACCCTTTATCAGTGAGCCATTCTCATCTTGCTTCTTCTGCATCTGGGTGACAACTGCAGACTGAGCCTTTCCTCTTTCCAGAATTCTCCTATTCTGGTCATCCTGCCTATACTTCCTGCCTGTCTACTAGCCAACCAGTGTTTTATTAAACCAATACAAGTGACAACTCTTTGCAGGGTAAAAGACTATTGTCCCACAGTACTGAAGCAAAATGTTGTAGGGTCTATCTGAACTAAGTTCCCAAGAAATCAAAGAATAAGCAAAATGTAAAATGTAGAAAGATGACAACATGCTTGTAATATAATATTTCTAATAACAAACTGAGAATAATATAGATCATTCTTCTAACTGGGTGTTTAAGGTGCAGAGAGACAAAAGAATACAATTTAAATTTTTTATAACAAATAAAAGAGTCATCTAATTTTATGTTAACTCAAATATTTATTTAGTATTGTCACAAATACGACAAAGTCCTAGGAATTTGGATGGTAACAGTGGATAAAACAGAACACAGTAGCAGCCCCTATGAATTTTCCATCCCTGCCTCTGTTTTAATGCCGATCTTATATCTAACTCTATATTTAATGGAAATATAGTTCTGAAATAAAGTATTGTTCACGTTCAATTGTTAGTATCACTAGGGACCTATTAACATTGAATATTTTTCCTTTCGGCATAAGATTTGAATGTAAAAATAGAAGATGTTATAAATTATTTATATATTATCTTACCTTCATGCCTAATATAATATTCACATGAATGAAAAAATTATCCTCAATTTTCAGTTGGTACAAGATGAAGTAAAATCCCTTCAGCAGAAAACGTGAAAGTAATTTTACCTCTCAAAATGTTGTTTTGTTTTGTTTTGTTTGAGTTCCTTCAGAGGGAGTGTGTGTATTTGTGTGTATATGTAGGTATGTGTGCATATGTGTGTGTGTGTGTTCTTATAGATATGTGTGAGCATATGTGTGGATATGTGTGTATATGTATGTATGTCAGTACGTGTGTCTGTAGGTGTGTGGAGATGTGCAGATGTGTGGATGCATGAGTGTACATTCCTTACACTGCACTGCGTGTATATACTCCTTAAAATTCTCAGTTGATGGACTAACCTATGTTTTCAGATAGTTTTTTCTAAGAATAGCGTAAAATGAAAAATCTCAAGTGTTCTGCTTGAAGGATTACTTTAATGCAAGCTACAGCCTAGAATAAAATACAGGACATACTTCTATGTCTGGAATCCATTGCTCAGAATTTCAGCCCTGAGTTTTCATCTATTTTGGTGCACTGTAAGGTACTTTCTTCTCTTTGTGCTATATTGTGTATCTTTAAATAAATATGTCATAATTTATATGTCCAACCTGATGTTGGTGGGGGTATTTGAACCCTTTCCAATGTGAAGCTGTTGGAAATGATATAGTAAATATCCTTGGGTCTTTTGTCAGATCTTTTGCTCATTTCTCTTGGGTAAATGCCCAGAACTAAAATTCTTGGGACAGGGTGATGTATAAAATGAGATAAATACAGCTAAGTAATTTCTGCAAGTGTACTCAACCCATTTGTTCTCCAACCAGCATCATATACTAGTATCATTACGTGTCCTTTCTATCCATTAATATTGTTGCTTTTTTCTTACATTTATCCATAAGTTGACACATATTTATATTTCCTTTTTAGTTTTAATTTTTGTTTAAGTTGCATTTTGAGCAACTTGTTGAATCCCTGGTTTTCTGAGAGCCTTCCCTGAGGATGTCAAGCCCTGCATGTGTTTCCGCTAATCTGTTTCTTGTTCTCTTCATTGCATGTTGTTTCATTTACTGGATTTTTTGCCTGTTTATAATTCACTTTCACAGGCCATTCCACTTAATAAAGAACCTCAAAATCTCAGTGGTGTGTAACAATAAACATATATTTCATGCTCAGTTTCCATTTTTTGTGGCAGGTCAGCTGCAGCCATTCTGGATCCTACTAGGCTAATTTGCACTTAGTTTCTCTTGCTTCAGTATGGCTTCTTTATGTGCCTTCTCATGGCTTCACGGGCCTGCCTTCTCATGGCTTCACATGCCTTCTCATGGCTTCACGTGCCTTCTCATGGCTTCACGTGCCTTCTCATGGCTTCATGTGCTTTCTCATGGCTTCACATGCTTTCTCATCCTAGGAAGTAGGCCGAAGATGAGTCAAGAGCTAGGATACTGTTTCAATGACTGAAAGTCACAGCAAACTAGCAAGGCTTTTGGCAGCACTGATTCAGTCGAGGAAAATGCCCTATGTCCTTCCATGCCATTGGCCAACACCAGTCACAGGGCCTATCCCAGAGGCAATGTGACAGAGGAGTCCTATTCTCTTTCAAAGAAAAATTATGTAGAAAGTGGTAGAAGTTTAAAAACAAAGTAAAACAAAAGAATACATGTTACACTCTCCTCAATAATGTCTTCCAAACGAAGAAAAAAAATGCAATAATAAGGTAGAATGTGAAAATATGTTTAAAGTTTGCAAGTTTTTGGAAAACACAATCACCTTAGATTTGTATACACCTAAGCATATAACCTCACTCATACACTGTGGCATATGTTTTATTGACATTATACACACGCACACACACACACAAATAATAAATAAACAGCTAATTTTGCAAGGGGAGATGACTGCAGAATGATGGCCCGAGCCCAATCACCAGAACTCCTGTAAAGGTAAAACGAAAGAACGGACTCCACAAAGCTGACTTTTGACTTCCACGTATGCACCCCTCACTCATCACACTCATACAATAACAATGTGCTTTTAAATTATTTAAGAAAAACCTACATTACAAGAGACTTGATTATAAATGGGATCCCAGGTCCAAGGAGAGATCCCCAGATTGTTCTCTGGACAGAGGAGAGGGTGCCTGAACCCGCCTTGGCCCATAACCATACTGATGAATATTTTGCTTATCACCATAGAACCTTCATCTGGCGATGGATGGAGATAGAGACAGAGACCAACACTGGAGCACTGGACTTAACTCCCTAGGTCCAAACGAGAAGCAGAAGGAAAGAGAACGTAAGCAAAGAAGGCAAGACCAGAGGGAACCTTCATCCGACGATGGATGGCGATACAGACGGAGACCCACATTGGAGCACCGGACTGAGCCCCCCAAGGTCCAAATAAGGAGCAGAAGGAGGAAGAATATGAAAAAGGAAATCAGGACCGCGAGGGGTGCGATCACCCACTGATACAAGGGGACTGATCTAATGAGAGTTCACCAAGGCCAGTTGGACCGGGACTGAACGAGCACATGATCCAACCAGATTCTCTGAATGTGGCCGGATTCTCTGAATGTGGCTGGCCCGGAGTCTTTCTGAAAAGCCATTGACAATGACACTGGGACTTGTTTCCTCTGCATATACTGGATTTTGGGGATCCAGTCTGTTTGGATACTCACCTTCCTGGACCTGGAGGGAGGGGGGAGGAACTTGAACTTCCCACAGGGCAGGAAACCCTGACTGCTCTTAGGGATGGAGAGGGAGGAGGAGAGGGAGTGGGGGGAGTGGGAGGGTGTTGGGAGGAGGGGCGGAAATGGAAACTTTTATAATTTAATAAACTTTGAAAAAAAATAAATAAATAAAAGAAAAACCTACAGCCTCCAAACATAGTGCGAAAGGTGAGGAAAAGTCCAGTGTGGCTCACACTTGTAAGTCCAGCACTTGAAAAGCTGAGACAGGAAGATCACTGTGAATTTAAGGCAAGCCTAAGCTATAGAGAAAATTCCAGACCATCCTGGGTAATGGGTATGATCCGTCTTCAAAAAGTAGAAAGAAAAGGGCAGAAATCAAAACGATTTGAAGTTTATAGCTGCACTCTGAGTGATGCAGCTGGGGCATATGACTCTCCTTCGAGGTTTTTGAGGAACCACCATTATATGTTATGATGAAGCCCTTACTTCATCTGATGTTGAATATATAAAGAAAATTTGATCAAATATATTTTCAAGTATTTTGACCCCCATTTTGCATGGGAACAGGGCTGGATTGAATTCAGGGCCTTGAGCACAGTAGGTGAGTGCTGTAACCAAGATACATCTGCCGGTCTCCTGCCCCATTTTCATCTCGTCTTGTTTTGGAGCTTTAATTACACACACACACACACACACACACACACACACACACACACAGAGAGAGAGAGAGAGAGAGGCTTGCACACATGCACGCATACATGCCTGCAGCATAGGTATACATAATCATACATACACACACAAGCATGCACACATCACACATATGCATGCCCATAAACACATATGGGTACACACATATACATACACAATACATGCAAGCATGCACACAAACACATAACTACTTCCAACACAGATACACTCACATAGACACATATATGCATGCACATATACACACACCTGCAAACACATGCACACAGGTACATATACCCTTTTACACACACACAGAAAGAGAGGGAGAGAGAGACAGAGACACAGAGAGATTTTCTTTACCAAATCTCATATTTTCCAAGCTATTTTACATTTCACACTTCTACCCAAACATTCTCTCCTTCTCTTTTCTTTTTTCCTTCTTTCTAGTCTATTGTTTAACATATCAATCAGATTTCTCATTTTAACTATATTATTTAATTCTAGAATTTCCTCTTGATTTTTTCCATTCCAGTAAATTTTCCATCTTTTCATTTATTTTCTTGAACTTAAGAATTATTGTTCCTTCAATATTAATCTGATCATTCTAATATCTTCATGTTCTACTCCTCTGATTTTAGCTTATGATTTTATACTTTATTTTGTGTCATATTAAACTGCTTCTAAGACATCTGGTAGCTTTGACTGAATGTCAGATGTCTAGGAATCTTCCAACAGATAGAGTATTTATTGACCCACTAAAACTGGCCTTCATGAAGCCTCAGCTGAAGCCCTGGAGGTTTTACAACTGCCCCCACCCACACTTTTTCCCCAACATCTTGTGAATTCCCACTTCTCTTGGCTGCTTTCTTTTTAGCTGTGTCTTCTTCTAGGCTTTTGATGCTTGCTTTCCAGAATGCTTTAAAAATTACATTTTTTTTAAAGTTACAACTGTCTCTAAATTTTACATAGATCAATGGACCTATTTCTTTGCTGTTCAATTTTCTTCAGGATCTTGATCCTTAAAGTTCCCTTTGACTTAATAGTGTTCCACCCCAACCCTAGTCCACTGAAACAACCTCCTACCCTAAATCCTTTCCATTCATTGTGTGAGTGGAATTCATTCATCATGGGCAGAAACAAAATTTCTTTTCTAATATCTGAGTGTTCCCTCCCATTTTCTAACTGGCCAAATGGATGCATTTCTGCATTGCTCTTGTACCCCCTTGGCATGTACTTGCTGCTCCCTGATCTTTTCGGAACCCTACAAGCCAGATTTATACGTCTTTGTATAAGAAGATGACAAACACTCTGCCCTGGAACCCTCCAACATTCCTCAGCATGCCTCCATACCTCCTCAACATGCCTATGCACCTCCCAAAAGGTGTATCTTAGAATCTGTAAGGTGATGATCTCAATCACCTTTCCTGGTTTTATTTATTTCTCCTGTTTCTATGGAAACTGCCCTGGCTATGGTAATGAGCCTTGAGCACAACAATGAGATTTAATACCACAACAGCAACATTATTTTAGGCGGAAGCTGGCTGGGAATCGTGTGGCGGAGGGGGGAGGTCAAAATGAGCAAGAGCTGCAACAAGGATTGCTATTTATCCATAAACTAAAATCTAAATGGACTGAATTTTCCATCACTTGCTTGTCTTGTCCCCTATACGTCTAGTCAAGACTTACCTTTATCCCACTGACCAGTCTGACCCAATTCTTCACCTCTTTCCTGCTTTCCTGTGCTAGCACTGGCAGGCTTCCTCTGTCCCTTGTCGACTTGATGTGTGTGAGGGCTGGAAGCAGAGGCTAAGTCGTCCTGACACAGTAAAGAAGTGTGGGCGGCAGTGCTGAACAGCCAGAGGACACAGGAGTTCCACCACATTAGGCTGTTTGTCACTCTGATGTGAACAGTGGCCATGAGGTTATTAAATAGACTGTCCTGCTTTTTCCTCTTGTTGGTATTTCTGCATTCTCTCCCATGCCATTGTCCTGGGTTTTCTTCCATGGCAACCTCCTAATTACCTTGTGGAGAGGGATTCACCCACTGGAAATCAAGCAGGCCTGGGCTGTTGAAATCCACTGGGCAACACATTCGTGTGTTCCTATGTTTACAATTTAGCTGTGCTAACTCATGGAAACTGCTCTGGGATAGACTTAAATCAGAACAGACAGCTTCCATTTTTACTCTGAAAATCAAATGGGAAGACTTATTCTAAATGGGTCGTTGGTGGCTTGCCCCAACGCGTGAGGCATGTGTGTTTACTTAGATGCAGTGGAATATTAATTTTTAACAAGTCCAAGTAAGTGCCTTTGTCAAACAGACTTAAAGACGAAGCCTCTCACGGAAAGTGTGGACTGTGATGGCCTTCTATTTGTTAACTGGGATTTATTGAGTAAGTACTCTATGCCAGTGCTATCTGAAGTGATCCTAAAGGTAAAGAGGTGAATAATAAAGTAATTCTGGGCTGGAGAGATTGCTCAGTGGTTAAGAACCCTTGCTGTTCCTCCAGAGGATCAGAGTTCAGATCCTAGCACACACATCAGGCAGCTCCTTCCTCCAACTCCAAGGAATCTGACACCCTCTTCTGGCTTCCAAGGACACACACACAAATAACTAGAGAGATAATCATGCCAGGGCTCTGGTATTATTCATGGAAAATATTTACCAGTCCCATGTTACAGGAAAGAGGGTCCTGGCCGCCTAGCTAGCTTACACCCAAAATAATCACACAGAAATTGTATTAATTAAATGCTTGGCCATTAGCTCTAGTCTCCTATTGACTAACTCTTACATCTTGATTTAACCCATTTCTATTAATCCATGTTCACCACGATGCCGTGGCTTACTGGGAAAGATTTAGCATGTCTGACCTGGCGTCTCCATGATGGCTCTCTCATTCTGCCTTCTTCCTCCCAGAATTCAGTTCTGCCCTCCCCGCCTACCTAAGTTTTGCCCTGTCAAAAGGCCAAGGTAGTTTCTTTATTCAACCAATGAAAGCAACACATAGATAGAAGGACTTCCTACACCATTCCCAAAAATGGGGGTAACTATGGAGATGAGCATGTTCATTTTTTTGCTATAAAACTCTTCACTGCTGACACCAAACAGTATGTTATTTATACCTTAGCTCTATATAGTTTATAGCTAAAAGAGAAAAGTCCTTAGATTAAAGTTCAAATATCAAGCCAGGAGTCAGAGATTAAAGTTAAAATATCAAATCAGGTGGTCTTGGAACATGCCTTTAATCCCAGCACTTGGGAGGCAGAGACAGGTGGATCTCTGTGAGCTCAAGGCCTATTCTCTCCCTTTGTCTTTATTCAGATTTCCTTCCTGGCTTTACTCTGCTAAGCCATTGGTCCAAACAACTTTATTCATCAACCAATAAAAGCAACACATACACAAAAGGACATCCCATGTCAGTTCAAGGCCAGCCTGGTCTACAACTCAAGTTCCAGGACAGCCAGAGCTACACAAGGGAACCCTGTCTCAAAGAACAAAAACAAAGTAAAAAAAAAATTAATTAGTTAAAAATATATAAATAAATAAACAAATGAATAAAGCTGTTCAAATGCAAATTGTAATGAAATAGTTTAATCATGTTTGTACCTGATTATTAAAGTTAAAATAATAATTTTCTCTCATACTTTGTAGCCTGTAACTAAGTTTCACTGTAGTCTAGTAGAGTACTATGATAAAACAGCTGACTTTTACCCATGAGGCCACTTCCTGCAAAGGAATCTTCTCAGAAACTGGACTTACCCCCACCCTCTGATCTGACTCCTTGAAGGCAGTATCCTTCCTTCTCTGATCTGACAAAGTGTCCATCTTCTAAGACTCTACAGAATGACCGCCTTCCTCCCTTCCTCAAAGCCCACCTACCGCAATGAAGGAATAGTGCCGCTGTACTCAAGTTCCTCCCCATTATTTTGTCCCGGGCCTTGAGACTGCCGGTGTTTTATTCACCTGAGTGGCTACTCATCAAACAGAAGGGCAGGGACGGAGAAAGATGAAGAAGGGTGGAACAAGAGAAAGCAGAGAATTTTCCACACCACTACTCTGGACTTTGGAAACCAGCGTTTCACCAGGCAAGCAGGAAGAGGAAACAATATGAAGACTTTACCGGTTCCCCAGGAATATGCGACACCGTGACTGCGCCTGGATCGTACAAACCAGCTGGCCCAGGACGGCCATCTGGGAGTCTTCCCTGCACTCTGATGCTGCTAAAACACTCTGGTGCGGAAATCAGTTTTGATCCGAGGTTTATAATGGTACCTTTAGCCAGACCAACGTGGGTACCGCTGTTCACCCCTTTCTGGACTCAGGGTGTGCTTGTTACGGAGTTGTCCTTAAAAAGGTTTCTTTCAGGAGACAGAGAGAAGGAGAGTCCTTTACTTAATAGGCCTCCTTTAAAGCAGTTCAATGAATATAAATAGGTACAAATTATTTATAAATATAAATTACTTATAAATATAAATCCATGTGTAAATATAGTAAAATGTATTTGCACACATATAATATATAATGCATTTTTGAATATATTTATGTTTACAAATATAGAAAAATGTTTGTGATAAATATAGAAATTTATTATGGTTTAAATGCTGTGTGACTAATTCTTTGAGTGGCCATTTAAAGTCCCCCACAGTCCCAGTGGTACTGATGGCCAAGTGTCACTCAGTTACTTCAGTATAATGCCAGGAGGATAGGTGCTCCTTGGTGAGATTTGGGGTCTATTTCATTTCCACTATTTTCCTACTTTATTTGTTCTTCTGTTGTGATTTCTTGTGCATTTTACTGACCTTTGGACAATATTATTTGCTTAATATTTTTTCTATTAGATGATTATATCATATGTTTTCTGGAGAAAGAAGTGGAAGTATAGGGCAAAAGAGAAAGCCATAGAGAAACCTACTGCTTAGTGTTTTTTTTTATACATATAAAATACTTTGATTGGAGATATTCTACACAAGAGATAATGATTCAATAATGGAATACCCATCCTCACCTTGAATAGTTGGTCAGAGAAGTCTCAGAGAACCTTTAAAGAATACTGCCTATGGCCATTACTCTTGGGAGTGTACAAGAACCTGATGGTAAGACCCTATAGCTAAAGACACCATATACTTTGGGCAAAGGGCATGGAGAAATGAAGGTGATCAGGAAACTTCCTCTTTGCTGGCTAACGTTCATAGTACTAAAAGATGCTATGCAGGCTTTGGGGGGCGGGGAGAGGAATCCATAGTTTTATCCAGTTGAAAACACTGTGAACTATGTTTCAAACACTGTGAACTATGGTCAAGTGGCAAGCTGTGCCCATAGGTGAAATAGTAGAAGGAATACCATGGGGGTAACCAACTGCCTTCTGGTTGTATTTAAGATGTACTCCACAAGAGAAAATATATACCTGGTACTGTAAATCTATCCAAGAATCCATGATTGGGACACTCACAGGCTACAAAGGTGAACCTTGCATTATTCTAGTGTATCAAACTTTCTCTTAACTCATATCTATGTATGCCCGTAGATTGTTGCATCTCTCGGGCCTCATTAGAGAAATTTGTTTGTGCAGTGAACTATGGTTAACACATAAACTCACAACTGATTAAAGTGCAAAGATCAAGTGTTAGGGGAGAAATCAGTGACAAACTGGATATCTACATGACCTCCAGATCCCAAGATTAGAGACCATACTAGAAGAGGAAGTGGAAATGCTTAAAGAGCCAGAGGTCATGGGGGAACATCATGAAATGTTGTCTTCTGGGCCTGCACTCATGAACCCACAACAGTTTTGGATGACTTCACAAGACCAAGCCAGTCAAAAACTCACATGGAAAGAAGAGGAACTCATAAGCTCCATCCCTAAGTGAAGGGCAATTGACAGTTGATGGCTTCAGGAGGATGGAGAATCAGTTTTCATCAAGGGTGTGTCCCCTAAGAGATCAACCATGCTCTAAGGGATAGTCTTACATTCATAACTCTATGGGCAGTGCAAATAGGACTCCATGAGTTATTTTTCACCTGGAAAGAGAGAGAGAGAGAGAGAGAGAGAGAGAGAGAGAGAGAGAGAGAGAGAGAGAGAAACCAAGAGCACAAACCTCTTCTATTTACTGTCTTCAAATCTCCCAGTCTAAGGTTCATGTCTTAATCACAGGAATCACAGGCAAAGAGTATGAGATTGATAATTTTGCTTTGTAGATCATGGATCTTAAATTTATGAAAATAGTTATAGTTTTTATACTAAAAAGTTGACAAAATATTTTTAGCACTTATTTGGTGAAGAAAGAAAAGTTCAGGGAACCATGCATCTAGTTATTGATCATCAAAGCTAATCTCACAAGTATTGGTCAGTGCAATCCCATATGGGCCCATGGTAGGGGACTCACCATGTCTTACCACCGTGGCAGACCTACTCCCTGCCATCGTCATTCTGAAGCTCTTAGTACATTTTGAACTCTGTGTGTCCATGTTGCAGCAGGCTGCTGGTTTCGCAGGCACTCCTGGAAACAAGCCGCTTGTCCCCTTATACGTAGAGTAAGAGTGTGCCCCTCTGTGCTTAGAACAACAGTTCCCTTTGCCTCCTGTCAATGGCTATTATTTCATGTCATCCCGTCATTCCTCCCAGAAGCCTTAACTAATAAAATATACAATCCCAATGCTGGAGTGAATCACTGAATGAACACTAGCGGCCAACTGTTATTTCATGTTCAAGGGTGCATACAGGAACAGTCCTGATTTGTTTATATTGTCAACTTTGCAGAACCTAGAGTCACCTGGCAAGAGAGAACATCAACTGAGAAATTTTCTGTATCAGATTGGCCTATGGACATGTCTGTGGAAGCATTTTCTTGACCGCTAATTGATATATAGGAAGCCCATCCCACCTTCGGTGGTACCCTCCCTAGGCAGGTTGTCCTTGGCTACATAAGAAAGTGAGCCTGAGGGGAAAAAAAAACAGTAAATGGTGTTCCTCCAACATTTCTCAATTTCTGCTTGAATTTCTGAATTCCCTCAATAATGGACTGGGATGTAGAAGTATAAGTTGAAACAAATTCTTTCTTCCCCAGTCAGCTCATCGCTGTGGTCAGAATGCCTCATTACAACAACAGAGACACAAACTAGAACAGGGACTAAAACTGCTTGTCCAACACTTCTGATAGTTCTAGAAGTACCAGAATGAAGAATCACTTCACTCTTTGATACAAAGGGGGAATGATGTAGTCCCAGTTCTAGACTAAAGTCCCCTGTAAGTTCAGTGAACCTCGGTGATTGTTTCCAGGACCTATGATGTCCCCACACACCCTATATAGCCTTTGAAGAAAATACCAAGATTGTGTCAATGCAACCCACTCAGTTCCCAGGACACCATGGTGCTCTGATGTTCTCTTCAACCTCTTGCATCCTTCTAGGCCCTGCCTCCAGCTAAATAAAATTCCATATGAAAACCTTACACTCAAACAGGAGGGCAACCTGAGAAACGGCTTCTGACTCACATCCATGCCCACAGTGAAAAGCCGTGAAGCCACCGTGTAGTCCTTGCTCCAGCAAAGCCACACTGAACTTCAGGGGAAATTCTGCCAAAAGCAAGCTGGCGTCGCAGGGCTCAGTGGTGTCAAATCAGATTGGTTCTGTCTGCCTTTACCTAGCTGGTTGTCAAACAAGATGGTACTCTTTTATTGTATATAACTACTTGTAGTCCAATCTGTTCCTATCTTTGTGTATAGCTAGATGTGCAAAGTGTGGTGCAATTGCCTTTTATGGAAGTGATAAATTTCATTTACAGCATGTACATAATATGCATGTTTGCAGAAAACATATTGATCAAACCAGCTTCCTTTACTCTACTTAAAATGCAGAGAAAATGCAACATTTCCTAGATTAACATATGTTGACACAGCCACAAAAATGAGAAGGAAAACACTAATAATATTCTGCTTTAAAAAAAAAGCCCTAAAATGTCTTGGGTGATTTCGCAAGTACTATCAAAAGGAACTTATACTTAGAGTACTATCAAAAGGAACTTATACCCAAAGTATGTCCTTGAGATCTCAGAACAGTAACCAGTCAAATCAGGGAGGAAAAAGTAAAATTCCTGGGCTTCTTTTTTTGTCCTAAACAATCCAATTTATTTCATCAAAAAATATCATTCAGAAGGATGTAGTACCAACATGTGTACTCAGTACATGGAGCCTGAAATAGGAGAATCTTAAGTTCAAAGGCAACCTGATATACAAATAGATCCTGTCTCAAAAAATAAATAAACAGATAGTAGTCACCTTTGGAGTCCACCATTGCTGGATGCCAGGTTCTTTAGGGATCAAGAGATTTGTAATATGCTACTCTTCAGTAGAACAGCAGCTAGGGAGGAAGGCAGTAGAGGCCATTTGAGTCATGCTGAGATGGCAAGAGAAGCTTAAGAGGGTCCCCGGCTTCTCTGAACACAAATGACCCCTCAGAGATGCCCAGGCTAGGTCCAGAGGCCCAGGGCATGGCACCCTTGCATCCACCAGTCCTTCGATGAAGCTGCTCCCATGAAGGAGGCATTTCCTAGGGCAGAGGGGCTGTCTTATCAGAAAATGAATCTCTTAGCTATGAGTTACAGCCTCACAGTACTCGTGGCTGGTGGAGCAGTCATGCCCTATTCTGGACATGATCTCCACTAGCCCACCGACTGCTCCACTCAGATTCACTTGCTTCGGATGGAGCCATTGCTCCGAGACATGTGCTATTCTCCTGGCCTAGGGAATAGGAAAAGAGCATGCAACGATATCCTAAAGCTTAATATGTGTATTAGTTGCTGTTGCTATAATAAAATGCTGGAGGAAAAACAACTTATGGAAGAAAGTTTATTTTGGCTTATGGTTTCAGGAAGTGGAGTCCATCATGGTAGGCAGGAAGCATGGCAGGAAGTGGTAGGCATGGGGTCTGGAACAGGAAGCGGAGACATCACATATTCATCCAGACAGGAGACAGAGAGAGAGAGTAGGAAATGCTGTAAGGCTATGAACTTCCAGTACCTGCCCTCAGTTCTGTATTTGCTTCCTTACAGTTGCACTGTCTCTCCAAAACGCACCAGCAACTAAGGACCAAAGGTTCAAATTCCTGAGTGCATGGGGAATGTTTTTATCCAAACTATTACAATGAGACTCTTGCTGCAGACCCTAGCTACAATGCTCCTGCTTTCTGTATCCAACCTTGAAACTCACAGAGGTTGGCAGACAGGAAGCAGAGACTCGTGAGTTAAGTACGTTTTTAAGACTGGCGTTTCTTTTTAAGTTTGTTTCTATTTTTACCATTAGTTTTTAGAGAAATGTATTCTAATTTGGGGTGTATAGTATCATAAAATGATTATTGATTGGCATACAAACTGCATCCTGAAGATTTGGAGCCTCTCAGATTACCATCTCCAACTGTAAGAGCTGATTCATGAGGCCAGCATCTTCTACCTGATATGGGATGACGGGACAAGTGGATGCCATGGCTTTATTCCACCTGCACATAAACCATCATCTCACAACGTGTGATCGAGGAGCCTGTGTTAATAGACTACGCTATCCATATTTTCAGATAGCAAAGTTGACTGTAAATGGCTGGTTTCTCAGTCATGCCTCCAATGGTGCTGATTGACAGCTACAGTCCACTTTGGTGAAGCATTGGACCATCAAATCAAGTTGACCTATGCCTAGACTTTTGACCTCAAACACTCTGAGATTAATAAATGCAGAATATTTAAAAGTGCTAAATTTGGGGCATTTGTAATACAGCATAGAAAATCTTTACAGGTCCTGTGTGCAAAGAAGCCAAGTCCATATGTGGAGTACTGTGAGGAGCTATCTTAACGAATGAGAACCCGTGTTTCTGGACTGGTGCACAGCTGCCACCGCTGCCACTGTGGCTGTTCTCCTCACATGCTCACTGTGCCATGGCTGGATGATGCAGGGTGCTCATTCAATTGTTTGACCAGTTGGCACTTCCATCTTAGAGAGGATTGCTTCTGGGCTTTGGGGAATCTGACAGTTTCAAACTCATGATGAGTATCATTGGCGTTCTGAGACATACAAGTAAGAGGTTTCCTTTTGCTTTAGAAAAGATGTCCTGACATTCCCCTGGCAGCTAGGCCACTAAATCTTCACTGAGTGCCTGTTTCCCCTCTGGAACACATGTGACTTATTAATATTTACAATATGCTTGCCCATTTCTGTTTATGTAGGTTGATGTCATGGCAGAGTGGACAGCCGTGATGCTCAATCCTCAGTCTTTATCAGGAGATGAACGGGAAAGTTAAACGTGACGCTAGACAAAGGTGTAGATGTGTGCTGTGGTCCATCCCATGCGAGTGAAACTCTTTCAGCTCATCTTCTTGATACATAGTTTAAAAATTATGAGATCAATCTCTAATTTCATGTGCTGGCTGCCACATATATATTGCCACAAGTATTGGTGACTCCAGCTCCAAAGTCTTTGGTGTCCCCTTCCCACCTCCCCAGGTATTCATACACACGTGGCATTCACTCACAGACACTCAGAAACATATGTAAATAAAAATAATTTTAAAAAAACTTATAAAGACTCTACAAGACACCAGGTTGTGGTCACTCACACCTTTAATCCCACTACTCTGGGAGCAGAGGCAGGCCGATCTCTGAATTTGAAGCCAGACTGATCTATAGAGTAAGTTCCAAGATAGCCAAGATTACATACAGAACCCATTCTTGAAAAAAAAATCACAGGAATATCCACAGAAACAATTAACCTGGCTCATGGGTGTTTTGTTGTTTTGTTGATACCCTTGGGAGGCCTGCCTCTTTCTGAACAGAAGCAGAGGAGGAGTGGAATGGGAAGAGATAATGAAGGGAAGCTGTGGTTGGGATGTAAAACAAATAAATAATTAAACAAAGTTTGAGGAAGAGAAAAAGCTATTAACAGTAGCACAGTTTTATTTAGAAAAAAACCAACATAAAATGTGAAAGTAACAAAGCTAAATTCATTGCAGTTAATCTGGAAGCCATGCATGCCATTATCAGCATCACACCATTGCAGAAGAGGAAGTGAAAGGTGGGGTACACAATGCACTTGTTCTAGATCGTACAGTTTCAAGGTGGATCGTTCAATGTATACATTGCTTGCAATCTGTCATTTACATGTGATTACTGAGTTAAGGCTATAAGGACTGAAAAGAAGAAAGCAAAATCTCTCACCAGGAACGTGAACGAGCAAAAGGTTTGCAGTTTTTGCTATCTGAAGCTAATTGTTGGATATTGTTTTTAAGGTTTCTTGGTAGATATCTATGGATTGAGTATTTTGTCTTCTTCAAACATATGTGTCTTGAAAGAAGCAATGACTTTGTCACAACACCGTTGATGTTTGCACAATCTTATAGTAGTTATGTGGTCATTATTAACTATAATTGCTAATATTTTGTGCCTAATTTTTTCAAAGAATGTAATAGAGCCCTCATCAGAAATTTATGGATTATGGACTGTTCTTAATCTTATTTTACACATTTATATAAAAAGAAGGTACAAAGGTCAAGTAGCTTGTCCAAGGTCATAGCACTATCTAAACATTTGTGTGTGAGTCTGGAAATGACAATTGTCTTGGACTATGTAAAGTTTGACAGACACTTTGGGTTAGAAAGAAAAACGCAAATTGGTAATATGCTTTAATGTGTTTGCTGTTATAGTATTAAATACATGTAGAGAATGTAAAATTTTTAAAAAGCTGAGAAAGAACAAAATAAATAAATAAAGGACTATGCAAGGACTTCCATCCCTGAAATTTTCATGTCTCCCACATGGTTCCAGCTTCACTCATTCGCTGTCATACCTAATATTGCTTCTTGTTTGTCATTTCAGAGATCTGTGCCACTATAATGGGTCTAATCCTACAGATGAAGGAACATGTGTAGGGGTTCTACCAAAATGTCTAAGAACTCTTCCTTCTAAGCACGCATTCTGATACTGGGAAAATGACCCCAGAGTTGGTTCGTGAACCCAGTGGACCCATTCTGAGCTGGGACTTCCGCCAGAATTTATTTCCAGGCTTTAGATACCCTCATGCTAAAGGGTCATAAGGAAGTTTTGGGTCTCCAAGTCAGCAGTCCTTAAAATATCTGGTCGTTCCCCTTCCCCAGTGACCAGTGATCGTAGTAAATGAGCCAGGGGTCTCGTTGGGAACTGAATTAGAAAGTCCCTGCTGGGTGTGCTTTTTATGGTGTGGCAGGGTCCTCTCTTGGGAATTCTGAGTCTGAAAACTGGCTCATGTCCAAAAACTGGGCAAGAGGTCAGCATTTTTCATTAGCAAAGCTACTCCAAGCATTATACTTTCCGAAACTCCTTTGTTTTGCAGAGAGGAGTAATATCACTGTCAACTGCTCACCCATCCTGCCCCTAGTGTCCTGGGGTCTATTCGGCATCCCCACAGCACTCTGCAGGTAAGAGCTCTGCTACTCCAACCTTGACACTCATGGTGACTGTGCATCCCTCGGTGTGGCTAGAGCTGCAGTTCCTGAAGGGCCATTTCCCCGTCTCTGGGTTTCTGCGTCTTATCTTTATCATCATTGGTAAGAAGCTCTTCCTTGTTTTAAAATTTGGTGTTTATTTACTCATTTTCTTTGTGTGCTGTGGGGAGCGGATGGACGGATGCCCACGTGTAGGGAGGACAGCTTACCCCAGTCAGTTCTCTCTTGGGGGAGTCTCGGGGCTCAAACTCAGGTCCTCAGGCTTAGTGCACAGAACTCTTCCTGCGGAGCCATCTCTATAGCAGGACTTCAGCATGCACTTCAGCCTACACTGGGAAGCCAGGATGCAATCCAGTTCATGCACCAATCTAATCCCTGTGGTTTTGATAAAGTTAATTCTCCATGAATATATTTGGGTGGATGGCTTTCTGTCTGTCTATCTGTCTATCCACTGAATCAGGGTTCCTTAAATATTTTTCACTCATGACCCCTTTCTACATAAGAAACACTTATGACACCCCCAGTATATAGGCATATAGATGAATATCCATGTATGGCTATTGAAAATCAAATATTTACTATTAATAAATCATAAAGTAATTTGCATTAAAACAATTCATTGGTATATATGTAATTGTAAAGATGAGAAGTTGGAGAGAGGGCTCAGTGGTTAAGAGCACTCGTTGCTCTTCCAGAGGACCTGGGTTCAATTCCCAGCACCATTATATAGCCACAAACATATATGAAGGCAAAATACTCAAACACATTAAAAAAAAAACTTTAAGAGAAAAAGATGAAAGCCAGTTTCCACACTTATGGACAGGTGCACTTGTTTTTTACAAAGAATCAATCTTAGGGACCAGCTCAGTCTACACAGTAAGTTCTAAGCCAGCCATAGTAATACCATGAGACCCTGTCTCAGAAATCAATTAGATTTTGATTGACTATTTCATACTACATGACATGGAGTATCTTTAATGCTTTTCAGAGTTAGTTGATATTTTGAATTATAATCATCGATGCTGAGACCATCATTCAGCATAAATGTATAATATAAAATAGCAGAAGTACACCTAGTATTTTCAGAAACTGTTCAGAATTCTGCCCAAATCCTAAGTCATAATTCTTTGAGGAATTTAGTATAAAATTTAAGTCAGCAATTCAAACTGTAATTTTTAAAATCAGACATTCTTATATAATACTGTCCAAAAACAGACTTACATGCTGGCTGATGATAGGAAAATATTGTTTTTGTTTTCTGCAATTAATCATTATGTCCCATAACTGCACAAAATCCTGTATACATGGAAAAGAAAAATGCAGTTCATAACAGACAGCAGTTTCAGATCTTGGTGGAAGTTGTATTTGGGGTTCATAGGTCACGAAGGCACAGATAGACTTTACCAAGAGTGCACATCCTGTGTTCAGAACCAAGGCTTCAGTGAAGTCACATTGCAATACCTGCAAGCCCTGCCAGAAACCACCGGGGTTCATCTGATTTTGAGGCAATGCTTTTGATGTATTCAGAACCTTTTCACTGTTGCCAAAGTTTTCACGATTCACATATTTGATTACTGATTTCTTTTTTTGCTTTGGTACCTCCATTTTTAAAAACTGTGCACTGCCAGGTGTGATGGCTCATGCCTTTAATCCCAGCACTCAGGAGGCAGAGGCAGGCAGATCTCTGTGAGTTCAAGGCCTGCCTGGCCTATAGAGTTAGTTCCAGGACAGCCAGAGCTACATAGTGAGACCTTGTTTTTACTTAAAAGAAAAAAATAAAAGCTGCATGCTGTAGGGCCCGCCTGGATTTTTAGTCCCAGTCATCTGCCGTGCAGGATGTTCTTCCTCCTTCCCCTTCTCCTTCCTTCTATTCTCTATATTTCTTTTGTGTTTTTTTTAAAAGTGTGGTACTGCTATCAGCTAGGCTGACATCGACTTTGACCTTGGCTCAAACTTGGAATCCTTCTGCCTCACCCTCTTGAGTCCTGAGGTTAAAGGCAGGTGCCACCACAGCTATCACATCCTTCATACCTAAAATAGCCATCATTGCAACATGCTAACAACTAGCCACATCCGCTGGGGTCTTTGATAGAATTTTACATACTTACCCACACAATAGAGCTCCCATGTCAGTAAATTTCTCTAGTATGTTCTTCCCTTGTTTCAGCACCTTCGGGCTCCAGTTTCCTTATACATTCTCTTGACTTCACAGTGGCATGCTGGCTAGATCCTTCAACTCCGAAGATCCAACACTTTCCCAGTTGAAAAATATTATAAATTAATCCTCTGAAGAGCTATGGGTCTAATATTCAGGAGGCGAATTGGTAGTATATTTTGAGAGGAACGCAAGAGGCCTCTCCGTTTCTTCAAGTAAGGGAAAGCATTGACTTCTGAAAAAAGGACATCCTTGTCAGCCACAGCCACCACTACTGTCAGTGCTCAGGGACCATCCTGAAAGAGGGACGGAGAGAACATAAGGGGCAGAGGGTGGGGAAGAGTGCTGTGAAACGCTGTCTGCTAGACACGAGGCAGCTTTTGTGCCCATGAGCACACAGCAGCTGTAGTTACCGGCACAAGGTAAAGCCAGACAAAATTCCAACAAGAAGGGAAGACTCTCAGCAGGGTCCGCCGCTAACTGAGGAGCTATTCAAAGTTATTAATTGAGATGCAGAAGTGGGTAGAGGGGAGAAATGGAGGTGGGTATAACCATATTTCACTGCACACATATCTAAAATTCCCAGATAATAAAGACAAAAGAGAGGAGTGAGAGACTTGTACAGACATGGGGAGCTCAGGGAAATCAGAGATTTTAGCTTTTGAAGCTTATTGACCCAGGGTTCCATTGCTTCCCACTCAGAGCCCAAGCCTTGGCAGTCAGAATTTAAAGTTAAAAATAAAACCGCTGTAGAGACTCTGCACTCAGTATTAAATCCTGAATTGTTTCTTTGGCCCCTTCTCTCTCCAGTGGCAGTGGCTGGCAGTCTCTTTCTCTGCTGCTACTGGTGCCCTCTGGCTCTCAGACTTCACCTCTACTTCATGATTAATCACCCTGAGCCTTTTATGTCGTCTCCAGTTCCTGCATAGCCCACTATCCAGGCACCCAGTTCTGTAGTTTTCTATTATCATTCGTTACTAGAGTATCAAACGCCTGAGCTATGGCATCTTGGACAATATTCCTTTCTGTGGGTAACCCATCACAAACCTACTGTCTGGGAAAATTTTGACAATTGTGTTACTAGGTATCAGCTCCTCGCTAATCGCAGGGGCAGATGAGTCCTCATTTCACCTCTCAGCAGAAATTTCACTGCCTTGACTACCATTCCCCACTTTAGAGCCAGCATCATAGGACCATGCCACCATGACCAACTGTCATAAGTTGGCTTTCCTATAAAATAAACTGTTCTAAAATTGATAAATAGGTAGCTTATTGGGGACTATTTCAAGATGCAACATGTATAAGGAACAAAAGAGCCAGGGTTTGTGAGAAGAATGTTGAGTTATAATGGAGGCATCACAGAGACCTCAGTCAGCTCCCTGTAGAACTCCAGAGCTGGAAAGACCCATCAGAAACATCTCACTGAGGCAGCATTCACTCAATAGATTCACAAAACTGTCCCTGGAGAAGGACTCTAACTTTGAGTAAGATATCTGTCTTTGGAAAGATATAGGCAAATCCTGTGGGAGGACACGACAGTCAGTTCTTCGGAGAGACATTCCTACCTCTGGGGAAAGGAGAGCTTTCATCTTAGTGAGTCTGGGTAAGGGGAGGGTCAACACGACAAACGAAGAGCAAACAATTGAATCTTTGTTAGCTCTTGTAATGCTAAGGAAAAAAAAAAAGTAAGCTCAAATCATTGTAAGCAGTGCGTAATTTCAGATCCTAACTGCCTCTACTTTCAGAAAGCAAGACCTGTAGTCAAAGATAGAGAATACTCCTCCAAATTCATTCTTGTCCACCTTAATGCAGGGCACTCCCCTCTTCAGCCACTCAAGCTGGGTAAGTAAATCAGAAAGACTAAAATCCCAGAGAAGTATCTAAAGACAAAAAAAAAACAAAACTGAAATTTCCCCTACAAATAATCAGGTTGGGTATTTTCATACATCTATGCCTTTTGTGACACTTTTATTCATCCCAGGGAACTTCTCTCAGCACTGTGAGTATAATTTGAAAACAAAAACTTATTTGAACTAAATCATGCAGCCTAAACCATAAGGGGAAAAAAAATCAGTCACAATGCCTACTGCCACACACCCTGCACGGAAGTGAAGTCCTACCACTCTGCAAGGGACGATTACCAGTCAGTCTGGGCTTCCTAAAACAATAAGAACAGGGTGGCGATGCTGTCGTCTGTGTACCCTTGCTCAGTTCTCTAATGGAAAGCATCCTTCCTCTGCCGACTCACTCCTGACAATGTTAATGACTCACTTTAAAGCGGTATCTGGGCTATGATTCGTGACACTCAGCCTGGTTAGATGGGAGGGTTCGGCAGGTTTCTGGGGAGTGCCTTGGATGCAGAAATGCCTTGAAGACAGCACTTTATTATATTTAGGACAAGTATGACATCCCACTTCAAGGGAGAGGCTCCTATACATATTGAGAAGGGATTTCTGTGCTTTAAGTGGGGAGGAGAACTTGGATGAAAAGAATGTCTCTGGGTTTTTCTTTCTTTCTTTTCTTTCTTTTTTTTTGAGATAATATAAAGATAGGAAGCAGAGAAGTGGAGGCAGGAGGCAGTAGGATTATGGGTAACGGAAGAATTCTGCCTGAGGGTATATGCCTGCTTTGCCTATTCCTGTATAACTAGAATATTTATAATTCAAATACTTATCTTTAATAATTAAAATCCAAGGAACATTAAAGACAAAAGGTAGAGAATATTATGTACACATGTGTAGGTGCCATGCATTAAATCCCCACCCTAGCAAAATACAGCAAGGGGTGGCTTTTACATGAGGTTAAAAAGTGAATATTTTAAATGTCTTGGAAACAGAATTTCTAATTCACTCCAGTTCCGCCAGGAGTGATACCTTGACTTCTGATTCCTACGCACATCATCAGTCATGGGGCTAGGAGCTAAAAATACCCAGCATGGTGGTTTGACACCGGCATATCAACAATTAAAAAGGATACAAATATTTCAGATTTTCAAAACCATAAGCTATCCCTCCCAAGATTTATGAAAATATTAGATTCGCGCAAGAACAAGAAAAGTCATTTTCAATTGTTTTCACTGAATACTCAGTAGCATCATCTATGTAAACCACTTCTCACAATGGAATGTAATATTCTCCACAGCCAGGAAAGCTCTCTGATCTTCTGCCTCTTCCCAGACAGCAAAGACACAAAGAGAAACAGCCATTGCTGTGAGTCAGAAAGAGTGTTTGAAAGGAGAAAGAGACCTCAACTGTGCCCCCTGGTATTCTAAAGCTGTCAATTATAACTATGATTACAATGAAAATACTGAAATAAAAACAGTATTTATTGTGGAGAAGAAGTAACTGCGTTTAAAGCAAAAACAAAGAGAAATAATGACCAAAATAGGATTATGTGACTCAACTGTTGAAATATTAACTTTATGCACATATAGTTATAATATATATATGATAACTACAGAGAGAATTATTGTTTCAACCTAACAACCAATGCTAATAGTGGTGATTAAAAAAAACTTTACAGCAAAGTAAAATAAAATAATAAACAACGGAGCTCAATTGTTTATGCTGCAGAAAGCAGAATACTTAGCAACCAAAACATGAACAAATGATGCTTGTGGGTGAGATGATCCAGAGCCATTGTTTTTGAGGTTTGCATGCAAGTGAGGTTTCCATGGCAGTGAATTTACACATCATAGTTTCAACTTGTGTCTAAAAACAGAGGTGTTAATATTTACACCTTTGCTAATTACAGCAAGGAAGAGATTAATGGAGAATTAAATGTTCCTATCATTTTACCTTCCCATCACACCGCGTAATTCCGGGTAGAACATTAACCCAACCTGACAACAATATGCTGCGGATGGAGAAGGAAGAAGGGAGGCACACAGACCCCTCTGCTCTAGAAGGATGAGTGATAGTCAGAATGACTCCGTGATTACAGGCAGTGAAAAAAACAAAAGAGTGTTAAGACTCTTGTTTTGCAAAACTGCTCCTTTTTCTAACGGAAACTAGTTTTTTGGGTTGCTATAATGAGCCCACAAGAAACATAGAAGCATCTTTTGTCCACCCAAGAAACTACTGTTTCTTTGCTGTTAAAAGCGGACAGGTGTTATTGTTAAACCCAGCTTTCCAAGGTCGGTGTCTATGGGGTACCAGCTAAGACCACAAGAAAATAAGAACTTACTGGAACGTGATTGGGATGAAAGGAATAAAAAAAAAAGTAATCTTCAGCAAATACTTCTTGTTAGTTGAAAGGTATTCTGCTTTTATCAATGCGATGCTTTGGATCTGGAATGTCCCGAAAGGCCAATGTGTAAAAGGATTGGTCCACATCCTGTTGCACTGATGTGGAACTGATTTGGAAGCTGGCAGATCCTTTCAGGGGTGGGGCTGAGTGGGGGTGCTTCCTGCCATTGGATGTGTACCCTCTTCTCTTCTCTCCTTGGCTCCCAGCTGGGCATTGACAAGTTCTCCCGCCATGAAGTGCTGCCTCAGCACAGTGGTCCAAACACAAGGCCAGGCGTGTTCTGTCCCCTCCCAAACTGGGGGCCAAAGGCCGAACTTTCTGGGGATGATTGAGGCCATAAGGATGCTGTGTATTCTGCTGTCTAAAGATGGGATATTTGCAAGAACAAGCTTCTCTCCATGCTCAGATGGTTGACATATCTGGGGAGAGTTTTGAAACTCCACAATTGCCATTGTCATGAAATACTTTTCTTGTCTTGAAGATGAAGTGTGGGCTCACAGAGAGGGGTTTCTATCGACTTCCACTCTTGCTGTTTGTCTTATATCCTTATTAGCTTTCACCAAAGGGCAATCATAATTAAATTCTAAAGCAACGGATGAAGTCACCCACACCATCATCCGAATGGCTGCAAATGACGACGGTGCCAACGACAATGTAACCCTGCTTTCCTTTGATTCTGGCTCGACAGCATTAACTCCCTGACCCCCTGCAGCTGTCAGTGCCACAGGCTGCTTAAGTGCTGTGCCAAAGCATTTCTGTTTTATTTGTTCTAAATTTACTGGCTATTAATTTCACAGTGTGACCTCCTCGTCTCTCATTAGTTGGCAGATTCCACTGTAGCCTTCAGAAAGCCCAAGATTCCCATAAGTTCGCTCCTTTCTCTGCTGTTATCTGGTCACCTTCCATGGCATATGAAAATCTCCTGTCTTTAAACGTCCATGGTACCCTTTTCTGAAATTCCTGTTACATGCATATTCATTACACTTAGAAATGAATTCCATTCTTTAAATTTTATAACGGCTTGCATGCCTTCCCCTCTTTCTCGTTTTCTGACAAATTCTAAGGAAACTGCTTATATCATGTAATGAAGGGTTTGCGCGACATTCAGTTATTTAAAGCTCTTGCTTGGTGGTGTTCTCATTCAGACTGAGGGACAGGGAAGGACTTCTATTGTCTTAAGACAGCAGGTGAATCCAGCGAGCCTGGGTGTCATTGTCATCCCCTCTTTCAAGGGGATGAATCTTTCAAGGTCGTGAATCTCCCATTCCTGGCCTGGATCTTAGATTGCAGGAGAAAAATAGTTCCTTGGTTGTTGCTCCCGTCGATAGTATAAATAATAACATGTTTCTGCTTGGGAATGGATTTATGAATCCTCAAACTGCGTGGGCCTGAGGTTCCAGAGGTTTTGTGGTATCTGGGGTTCTTTTTATTTTTTTAGCAGCTGTACCCACCTATCTTATAGAAATATCACCTTTGCTCCAGCCAGGAGCTTGAAGGCTGCATCCTTTAGTACTGCCAGTCCAATCTTAAGGAAAGAGCCCACCATTACAGAGAGTGCTTCAAAAACTCAACTCGATGGCACTTACCTCCCTGCACTCTGTCCATAAGCCACAGGGGATTTGGAGGAATGGTAAATATTAGGAACAAGGTAAAAGCTTGTAGGAATGCGTGACTGTGTCTCCGTCACAGCTATATGACGTGTATATGTGTTTCCAGCTATATGAAAGTTTTAACTTGGGTTTGGCATAGTGGTGCACCCGTGTAATAGAAGCACTTGAGACAGGTGGATCTCTGTGAGGTCAAGGCCAGCCCAGTCTATATAGTAAACTAGAGGCCCTCTACAAGAGTATCAAGCAGTCTTAAGCACTGATCCTTCTCTCCAGTAGCCCTGTTTTATTTTTTGACCTAGCTTTTGCATTATATTGAGGATTACACTCTGAGCACTGTAACTTTACACTTAATGAATTACAATAGCACAAATGTGCCACCTTTTTGTTTTTACAAAAATATCATGAAAACTATTTAATAAAGATTGGTATAAGCAGCTCTTTCAGTTTCTAGGATTGTTGCAAACAAATAAAAATAGAGACATTGGTAAGACTATACTACATTAGGAATTATCCCCAAGTCGACTGATGAGTTAGAAATAATAAGCATCCATTAATAATGTATCATTAAGTTGAGAACAGTAAGGTTCTATAGATTAAGAACTAGGGATGGGGCTAAATGAAACACCCACACTCATGGAGAAAGTAAATAGCCCTGAGCCTTCTAAAAGAGAAAGAACTCTATACATGGAAGATCTTAGGTGGAAAATTTAAATGGAACAAGATTTAATTTAGATAAATCTATAATCATTTGCTCATGAGAAAGCAACTCCTATCAAGTAATAACAAGCAAAATTCTGCAGGGAAGTCAGAAAAGGATTGAGTTCAGTGACTGATGCTTGCTGAACAGTGATAAACAAATCTTGGGGGGGGGAATGTTTTTTAGTTTAGCCTTTTCTATTGTTTCATATTCACCATCTTGCTGAAAATGCATGTCTGTCTGGTATCTGCATCTATGACTTCCTATCACCTGATAAGTAGTTATACCTCTAGCTGATTTCAGGACTTTAGGTATAAAGTAAGATCTCTCAAAAGTCAAACAAGCACACTACACATTTTCCCCTTCACTTCATTTTTGTATTGTTTTAATTTATTTCAGATTTTTGCAAATGGGTTAATTTATATGTAGAGTTAGCCAGTAAGAAGCCTGAGCCATCAGCCACAGTTTGTAATTAATATCAAGCCTCAGAGTAGATACTTGGAAACTGCCAGGCAGGAGAGAAACATCCAGTTACAAGTCAATGAGAACATGTCTCCAGCTCTGACAGTGTCATCTCAAATACACAGCAGAGGAAAACTGTAAATGAGGAAGTAGATGATATTACTTAGTTTTTATTTTGGAAAAAAATCCAGTACATACAGATCACGAATGATAGTCATTAACTGCTTGACACTGAGATCACAGTTTAGAACAATACCTATCTGATCACTTAGCAATTTTGATAAGGACTGTGAAAGTTGAGTAACATCCCATGAAGATATGTGCCAACAAATATGTGTGTGTGTGTATCTGTGTGTGTGTATCTGTGTGTGTGTATCTGTGTGTGTGTAGAGATGTGTGTATACAAGTAATAAACATATTACAGGACAATTCTGGCTGTCTTGTAACCAACTATGTAAGTAGATAGATAGATAGACAGACAGACAGACAGACAGACAGATAGATAGACAGACAGCTATTACTTTTCACCATGAGAGTACAGCTTAATTCTTACCCAGAGTGAAAACAAACTTTAAAATGGAACAGTACCTGAAATCCAGTAATAAGTCATGCATTAAGGAGAATATTCTACAAATTTGTCAGGACCTAAAGCCAGCAATGAACTCATACATTGTAAAGATATAGATAAAAATAATGAATTTGCCCAATTTCAGGTTATTCTGTTACTCAGTTGGTTTAGGGGTCTTATGAGGCTTCTTTTCACTGAAATTTTTAGATTTTTCTCTCTGTTCTAGGAATTGCATTAAAACGTAGTAAGTACTGAGTAGGACAGGAAAAGATCATGTCACTGAGTTAGGACTACAGCGGACACATAGGAGAGGGAGCAGGGAGCAGGGAGCACTGGAAAGGAAGCCTCAACTCATTTAGAAACTGCTGAGAAACAGTAAAAATCTTCTAGCTGCCTTTGCGTAAAGTTGGCACAAAGCTGACAGACAGAAAAATCCCAGGTCTGAAAAGATGGCTCAACCACTAAAGTATTTTCCAGGCAAGCATAAGGAACTGAGTTTATATCCTTGGCACCTACATTAGAATCAGGCACAGCAGCACACATATATAAACCCAGAACTGAAGAGGAAGTGAGAGATGGACTCCAGAGTCAGTCTGAACTGGTGAGCTCTAGGCTCACTGAAGCTCCAGGTTCAGTGAGAGACCCTATCTCAAACAAGAAGGTAAAGAAGAGTGGACAAAGGCACCCAATGTTGACCTCTACCCTCCGCATGCACACACACACACACACACAAACATGTGAACAAACACTCGCATGAGCATGTACATACACCATACATATACCAAGTGCATAAACACAAAAAAGGAAAATTCAGAATATTATGCTATATTTTTGTACATATAATATATCCTACATAATTTACTTATACTTAGTTAATGATAAATGATTATTTTCCAATATTTGAAGATTCAAGGAATATTGAGTTGAAACATGCCACTTGAAATTTTTATGAAAAAGGATAGATAATAATTTTGCAAATTAGTTTTGCAAATGCAGTCCCCAAATTTAACTCCCCTTGTATGGTAGTCAAAAAAAGGTGTCATCTAACTTCTCAAGTTCTTCCTGAGCAATAACAGACTTTAATTTCATGAGGGTAAACATGGTACAGAGATTGCATTATCCTGAGTGACTTGCACCCATGGCACTGAAGCAGCTTTCAGAAAACTTCAGCTGGTCAAGTTCAGCCCAAGTTATACGTCCTTGAAGTTTCATTGATAAAGTTTCCCAGGCAATGCTCTTACACATTCAACCATTCAGATCTTTAAACTTTTCTACCCAGAGTTAGTCATTTGATTATATCTATTGGCATTATGTGGAGCTAACCCTAAATTTGTACAAAAGTTGTCTTAAAGAAGTTAAACTTGCAAAATAGATCTTTAAAGGTGACTTCTCCCCCGCCCCCGCAAGATGTAGCGGCTCACATCTTCACGTGAAAATCAGGAGCTGGTGAATCTCTTCATGGGCAAGATCAGTCTGCGTTCCAGGAGAGGGCTATAGAGAGAGTCTCTAAAACACAGCAACAAAATTACTTTCTCCTTAAAAAATGGGGGGTGGCACTCAGTTCCCATCACCAACATGAGGAAGCTCATAGCATCGTCTTATGGTCTCAGAGGGCACAGACACACTTGTGTGCTTGCACATATATACATATAATAAGCAAATAATCAAGGACTTTCTGTTTTGCATCCCATTGTAATCTTAGAAATACTCTGTGCTGCAGGCACACGGAACACGGATTTCAGAGAAAGTAACTAAGTGTGGCTCTTCTCTTCCAGAACTGATTTGTGGGGAGCTGGCACACCTAACTCTTGTGTCAGGCGCTCTCAGAGAGGATGCTTTCAGGAAGGTGCCCCAAACTGTAGGAAGTTCATCTCTGTCCTCCCTGCATCATAGGGCACCACTGCTAGGTAGCTGTACTGGTAGCTGTAGTCTCAAGGAAAAATGCCCCTATGGTGCCGTTCCATGTGGCTGGTGAGTTTTTGTGTTTATTTCTTTGTTTTATGGTAGTGTGTCTCTGAATGTTCTGACTGTGACCTGTGACAACAGAGTCCTCTTTCCCTGCTGGATTGTAAGCATCACAGACAGGTCTGAGGAAGACATCAAATCAGTCAGGTGGTGCCCTCCTTTAACCCCAGCACTTGGGAGGTAGAGGCAGGTGGTCTCTGTGAGTTTGAGGACAGCCTGGTCTACAGAGCGAGTTCCAGGACAGCCAGGGCTACACAGAGAAATCCTGTCTTGAAAAGCCAAAAAAGAAAAAAATATAGTCTACCATAGATATTTATATTATTTTTTCGTTCATTCGGGACTTTTGAAGATTCATTAACCTTAGTTAATGACCACGTGAGAATGAGCAGCAGGGGGTAGGGGGGGCAGGTGAAGAGTAGGCTGTGAAGGCTGATGTGTTTCTTTCACTTCCTCCCAGACATCTACTCTCACTCACCGTGATCTTATTGACGTCCATGCAGGCGATGACCACCTCTACACAGCAGCTTGATCTGTAGCACAGGATCTGTCTACATTCTAGTTTCTGTGCTTGGAAAACATTTGATTTGCTGTTTGCCAAGAGGCATTGCAAGACTCGATAATATAACGTTCTGAAAGGGTGACTCACTCATTTGGTTTCCCCAGTGCCCCATAACTACCATAGGACCAGGGTCTGGTTCCTAGCATACACATGGCAGCTCACAACTGTCCTTAATTCCATTTCTAAGGGGTCTGATGCCCTCTTCTGGCTCGATGGGAGCTAGGCACTCATGAGGAACACATGCTTACATGCAGGCAAAACATGAATACACATAAAATAAAAATAAGAATAAATACTTTTTGAAAATTAAACCCACAATATTTCTATAGGATAAGAAATAATTTATAACAAATTATTAGGTTAGAAGATTGTAAGTGCCACAAACATCACAAAATGCAGACAAATAACGTCTCAATTTGTTCTCTCATACCAGCTCTAAAACACATTTTACTACATACTTGCTTATACAAAAATCATTTTATCATAATAGATAAAGGTAATGTATTCTTTTGTATACCAAGACTAATGAAAGTTATTTTTATTTTGGAAACTGGCATATATTCATTATATAAAATAATGAGTATCATAATATCATACATGTATACATTATATTTATCCAGTATTAATCCTCTTGTCTCCCTTCCCACACCTCAATCTCACTGTACCCCTTTCTCTTTGCAAGTAGTGGGGACTTCTATATTTTGTCTCTTTCTCAACTCTATCCCCAATATGAAGGAAAACATCAAACACTTGTCTGGATCTCACTTATTTTACTTACCATGATGGTCTCCAGTTACTCCATTTCCCTACAAATGACAGAGCTTGGTTTTCTTTCTAAGTAAATAAAATTCCATCTTGTAGATAAACCACATTTTCTTTACTTTTTCATCAGTTGATGGGCACCTAGACTTACAGCACATCACACCTATTGCGAATACTGCCTCAATGTATATAAATATATGTGGATATGCCGCTGTCTTAATTATATGTCGACTGGATTTTCATATCTTTCTGATTTGCATCAGAAAGCCAGACATATTTTCAGCTTAAAGTTTTACTATTAATATTTATATCCTGGAAAGGGCTCCTCTCATTTTTCTTTCTAAACAGTGATTCTGATATGGTGCTAATTCTATCAGGACAAGGTGTAGGAGGTTAAAACAGAATGCTTTACATTAAGGATCCACGCAAAGATGACTTCAGGGGCTGAAGAGATGGATCAGTGGGTAAACTGCCTTCCACCAAGCATAAAGACCTAAATTGAGATCCCCAGAACCCACATAAAAAAACAGACATCCTAGCACTTTCTTAGAACCTCAGGTTAGCAGGAGCTAAGACAAACAGATCCCTGAAGTGTACTGACCAGACAACCTAGACAAATCAGTGAGCTTCCATTCTAGTATCTCAAAATAAAGATGGAGAGAAAAACACTTGATACAAATCTTGGTCCTCTATATGTAGACCAAACACGCACGTGCGCGTGCGCGCGCACACGCGCTTGCGCGCGCATACACACACACACACACACACACATACAAACACACACACCATATATACAAATCATATGTATATACAACAACACAAACTCAAAACCAAAAATAATTTAAAGAAAGAGATGACTTTCCATGGCCATACCAACTGCCTCTGGTCCTGTGACTGGTTTGTATTTGGAAATTCTTAGTTTCTATGAGTCACATCAGAAATAAAACAACTTTTTGGAGTAGAGCAGAGGGATCAGGGTTTCTCTGTGCAGCCCTGGCCATCCTGGAACTTGCTTTATAGACCAGGCTGGCCTTGAACTCAGAGATCCACCTTGCCTCTGCCTCCCAAGTTCTGGGATTAAAGGTGTGTGCTATCACTGTCCAGCTAAAAACAATGTATTTTATTCTGTAATTGTATTAGATTTGGCCAAGACCCCATATGAGCTGATGAAGTGGGTCATGCTAATGCTCTCAGTAACCAAACAGGAGATAACTCATAAGTCCCGAACAAGTTTCTAGCCACATAAATACTCCGTCTATCAAAATCTCAAAAACTGTGTCTCCAACATTGCCTAGCAGGAGAGGGAAGTCGAAATAGACTCACAGACCAAACTGGGAACAGATCGTGTCAGTACCGCCATAGAAAGGGCACAGTCAGGCACAGGACCTGGGAGGGGAGCTGCACTAACTCCATGGTGCAGCTATGAGCACCAGCTATGTGGTCAGGAACAAGCAGACTCCATTCCCTTTCTAGTTTTCAGGCAACCTATGCCTATAAAACAAACATGACTAAACTTGCCATGCATGATGGTATTGACTTTAAAGGAAATTTTATGCATAAAGGTTTAGACAGTGATTATTCAATAACTGGTAACTGTGTTTTTCATTTTAAATTTGGATTAAATATTCAGAATATTTTAAAAATTACCTGAATGCCTGCATTATTATCTAAAATAAAGATCTTCAAGTTTCTGATACATGCGAACTTTACCGTAATTTTCTATTCAAGCACACAGGCAATGTCCCAGAGTTTTCTTCTTTGAGGGCAGTGTGTTCTTCCAGACTCAGCTGCACCTGACGTCCACTTTTTTCTCTTCCTGTTAGGAAAGTCGCTGAGTTAATTCTGTGAAGGTCTGTAGCAGCACTGGTCAAACAAATCTACAATGTGCGACACACTTGTCATTCTCAATTGAATAAAGCCAGGTAGAAGCTAAAATCTTAAAACCATGTAAACTATATTCTACTAATATTTTTATTTAGCCCATTATATCAAGAATATAGTTTCATTATAATTTTATAATAGTAATCACTATTTTTATATTTGGGGAGGGACTTAAGTATTCTGAGGTTGATCTAGGAATCTTGTGCATACTAAGCACAGGCGTTATCACTAAACTACACAGCTGGACCAATGTTTTTAATTGTTGATGCCACATTTTGCATTCCTTTGGTCATATTGTCTTCAGACACCCATGTAAATTTTACACTTTGCAAGACTTTGAGTTCTGCATTCTACATGCTCATAGGATGTAGTCCCCATATTCTCCTGCACCATCTTCTACAGCATGAATAATTTGTGCTACGTTATTTAGTATGAAAATTTTCCTGAATGGCAGCCCTTCCATAGCTATCTCTGGGTTCTTTGAAGGAACTTTCTTTTAGGAGTCCTGCATCTCTGGGTTGCTGCACCCCACCTCAGTAAACGTTTACTGACAGATGACGTGGGTATACTTAGTAATCCTAGACGGGAAAACACTCCCAACAATGTGCCTTCTGCTTGTGCTACACTCATCCCTCAAAGAGTGTTGTTTATTCCAGAATGTAAACGCTCAGAGTGTGTGGAACAATGCCAAGTGCAGCTAGTATCCGTAGCTCTATTCTGGCATCCGTGTGAGCAATGCGAGTGTCAAAAATGTAAGAGATGGGCAGGGGAAGATCGAGAGGAGAAAGGACTGAAGCATTTCGGAGTAAGAAGCGAAGCGATGTAACTCAGTCCCACATCTCCAAGTACAGGTGCAGTTTTTAAAATATTTACTTAGCAGTACTCAAAAAAATAATGAGACACTTTAAAAAGAGAGAGAGAGAGATTCATGTACTGGATAGTGTAGCTTAACTGTTAAAGGCTAGGTTCACAACCAGAAATATATAAAGCTGTATTTATTTTATTTTTACTGGTGTTTATGTGTATGCGTGGGTGTGTGTATGTCGCTACAAGTACCACAAAGGCCAGAGACTTCAGATTCCCCTTGAGCTGGGGTTACAGGCAGCTGTGAGTTTCCAGTTATGTGTGCTGGGAATTGAATGTGGATCTTCAACAAGACTAACATATGCCCTTAGCCACTATAAGCCATTTCTCCAGCTCCAAGCTAGAGTAAATTTTCTATTTTTTTTTTCCTGAGACAGATTCTCTCTGTGTAGTCCTATCTGGCCTTGAACTCGCTATATAGACCAAGTTGGCCTGGAACTAATTGAGATCTTCCCGCCTCTGCCTCACCAGTGCTAGGATGAAAGACAGAAACCACCATGCTTAACATAGGAAACTTTAGACTTGTAACTCCATTGTGAAAGTGGAGGTTTCTTTTAAGTCACAACAAAGGGTGCCACATACTACACCCAGGATAGTATAACATGCTCAGATCTTTTTATAAATCTTTAAAAATGCAACTTGGTAAGAGAAAAATGTCAAATTTCTAGCCTGAATGTTTTAAATTTTTTAAATAAGAATCACCAAGCCACGCAATACAGATGCGAGGGACTCAAACTTCACAACCCACATTGCAAGAGGAGTGAAGATTTTGCTACCAGCTAGGTCTCCAAACAAGGGTTTCATTGCTCACGGCATCTAGAAACTGCAGCTTGTGCTATGGAAAACCTCCAAGGCACAGTGGAAGAAGCTGAAATGGGAAACCGTGACTCAGCTGGTGAAGTGCTCGCTTCTCTTTGGGGAAAAGGGTATCTTGGCATTTTATGGTTATGCTTATTAAGAAAAAAACTTGACAATGTATCCTGATTATGTACTTGACAGCAGGAATGCTTTCCACATTCATTACATTAAACTAAAAAATGTCGTTGGCCTTTTTATCCTTCGCTGTGTGTATCAAAGGCAAAGGAAAGCTCAACAAAAATTCGGTAATGTTTGTTGAGTACTAAAAATCAACTTCCTGGAGCTGGAGAGAGGTCTCAGTGGTTTAGTGCACTACCCTGCTTTTGCAGAGAACTGGAGTTCAGTTTCCAGCACCCGCATCAAACAGCTGAAAAGCCCCTGCATCTCCAGCTCCACAGGATCTGATGCCCTCTTCTGGTTCTGTTGGCATCTGCGGTCGCATGTGCACATGCGCAGGGGTGAACACCTGACTAATGAAATAAAGGAAACCCGCCTCCCAGACAGAACTCAATGAATGTTCACAACCATGACTGTAGGAAATATTGACCTCCTCCAGGTCATCACTTAACCGTCATCTAAGAAGCTTCTCTTTGCATATGGCTGGTGATTAACACAGAGACTCACAAGCGGCTTAAGCGCAGAGAATAAGAGAATGTCCCATGGAGATCCCCAAACAACTCAGGCTAACACCAGGACAGAGGGGTGCCCTCAGAACATAAGCAGCCTTTACCCTTATGTTCCTGTCTCTTTGGTGAGAAGAGATGCTTTACAGGCTACCAAAAGGGAAGCATGGACACCAATCCACCAGCAAAACTTTTGACCTACAAACTGTCCTGCCTGTAAGATCAGCTGGGGCTGCTTTGGTCTCTCAGAACTTGTGGGAGGGGCCAACGGATATCTAGTTTTACTTGAGGCCCGCTCCATGAGAGGGAACCCATGCCTGACACTGCTCGAATGGCCAGGAACCAGAGACCTAGGAGTCATCTAAAAAAAATAAATAAATAAATAAAATTAAAAAAAAATCAATGAATGACCCTTAATGATATTCTGCTATTCTACTATACTCTCCATCAGTGCCTTGTCCGACCTCCTCAGGAGGCTTCCTCTAGCAGCAGACAAGAGCAGATGCAGAAACCGACAACCGCATTAGGCAGAGTCTACGTTGGAGGTTTCCACTGGATCTCTCTCCTCAGAGATTGGGGAATTTGTCGGAAGAGGGGCAGAAGGATTCTAGAAGTCAGAGCGGATGGAGGACACCAGGAGAACATGACCCACTGAATCAACTGAACAGGGCGCATATGGGGTGACAGAGACTGAAGTGGTCAGCACGGGGCCTACATGGATCCCTACCGAGTCCTCTGTGTATATGCTACGCCTGTCAGCTTAGAGTTTTTGTGGAGCTCCTAACTGTGGGAGTGAATGTGTCTTTCACTCTTGTTTTGTTTCGTTTTTCTTTTTTTTAAATTTATTTTATTTATTTATTTACTTATTTATTTATTTATTATGTATACAGTGCTCTGCCTGCAGGCCAGAAAAGGGCGCCAGATCTCATTATAGATGGTTGTGAGCCACCATGTGGGTGCTGGGAATTGAACTCAGGACCTCTGGAAGAACAGCCATTTCTCTTCACGTCTGAGCCATCTCTTCAGCCCTGGTTTTGTTTTTCAAGACAGGGTACCTGGAACTAGCTCTTGTAAACCAGGCTGGCCTCAAATTCACAGAGCTCCTCCTGCCTCCGCCTCCAGATTGCTGGAATTAAAGGTGTCGCCCAGTGTGTTTTTGACTCTTTGGCCTGCTCTTTGAACTCTTTTCCTCCTGCTGGGTTGCCTTGTCCTGCCTCAGTGTGCAGGGGAGACGGGAGGGTGTGTGGATAGAGGAGAGGTGAGGTGGGGGAACAGGACTGGGAGGAATGGAGGGAGGGGAAATTGTGGTTGGGGTGCATTGTATGAGAGAAGAGTCTATTTTCAATTTAAAAAGAAAGAGAGAAAAGAATGTTCTAAGGAGACCATATATTCTAACTCCACTCCACTTCCAAAGCCTCGGGGATAATTCCACGAGAGTGAAAGCAGAAAGAGTACAAGGGCAGAGAAAGTAACAACTAGGAAGGAGCATCTGGATAAGGCAGGGCAATCGCACATATGAACTCACCGGGATGGCAACACCATGACCAAAGCCTGTGCAAGCACAAACCAGACAGAAACCCAGCATGGAGAGGGGAGTGGAGTGAGTAGCAGTTGTTAGCTGCAGGGGACACGGGAAAGGAGAGGCTGTGTTCTCGGAGAGTGTAGCCGCAGGTAAGGTGACCACACTCCAGTGGGAGAACACACATCCAGGAATATTTAGGCAGTACAAACTGGTCTGTGGGATGGGGGGGCACACAAAGATTATGTGGGCGGGGAATGAGGGGGTTATCTGGGAAGAGCTGAAGCGGATGGATATGACCAAAACACATTGTACAAAATGTGAAGCTATCAAAGGGGAAAAAAAGACAGCATTGACAAACAGCTCAGAGACCGAGCCTTTACAGCGCATGACCCAGAGCCCTACCCCGTGTCTTGCTCATCTCCTGTGGCTCTCGGCAGAGCCCTGATGAGGATCAGCACTCAACAGCTTGTGACCATGGTGATGACAGTTATGGGACCATCCTTCAGCAGACCATCCAAAGTCTAGTGTGTCGGTCATCATGGAGACACAGGAGTATTCCAAAAATTCTCTCTCTTTTAATTCCATTCTTTGACTATCTTTTAAAATAAAAAAGGTTGGTGGATCATAAACATTTTTGTTTCAAAAATCTCAAGCTGAACTTAAATCAAAAGCTTTTTTTAAAAAAAAATCTAATTACTATGCAATAGCGCAGCCCCCACCCCCACTCCCGCCTTTTTGGACTTTTTCTTTTTCTTTGGTTTTTTTTTAGTGTCTGGCCATAGTAAAAATTTTAGCTTATAAATATCTATCTACCATGGATGTTTTCCAAATGTAACGTCCTAAAAATTAACTCAGAGTACTGGATCCATTTAAGATGTGGTTGCTACTCAACAATTTCAGAAGAAAGGAAACAGCATCATACGTAGCGTTTAAAGGAAACTCAGTAGTCACGCTCTCTATAAATAAGAAAAACAGCCTCTCCAATAAACAGCAGGAAGCGCGCAGGGCTATGTTAACCTCAGCGCAAAGTCTTCTGGCACCATGAGCCACGCGCCCAATGGATGCGCAGTAAGAAAATGTCACATGTGACCCGCAGAGTGGGGAGTGCAATTGCGTTGGCTTTAGATACCAACTAGGGAAGTGGTTCAAGAGTAAGAGGCCATTGAGGAGAAGGGGCTTGGTTGAGCTGTGGCCTTGGTGTTACCCCCGGGAAAACGAGTACTAACACTCAGTTGTGAGAGGTGCATTAACCTCTTCAGACCACTAGGGTTCAAAGTGTTTCGTAAGGGGTAATTTATTAAATGGCTCCTAATTGCTTGGTAATGTACCTTCCAAAAGTCATTTCTCGGAGCTGTGATTAGGCCTGGGCCTTGCCAGGAGCTGTCACTCTCCATGCAACTCTAAGGGAAGCCTAAGACGTGGGAGTGGAGCCACTGGGCAGCTGGGTCTCTAACCCGAGAATCCCGCCATCAAAGCCAAGCAACGCTCCTTTTAACCTCTTCGGGTGTAAATATTCAGATCTGAAACTGGTGCACCATATTTCTCTGCATCTTATTAATTTCACATACGTCTGAATAGAACATGAATAATCAGCTCTACTGTGTGGGGGCGGGGAAAGAATGGCATTTTTTTGAGAAGTGTGAAAATTGCCCATTTAATGACATTCTTTCTTCAAGACATATAAACAATCATGCTATGTATTTGTTTTGACCACTCATGAGCAAATTTTCTTTGGTCTTCTTTCCAAACAACATAGATTTCTGACACAGAGCTAACTAGCCATCCCTCGGGACTCCTCCTCGGTAGTCCTCCTCAGAGTTTCTGTCTGTTGGCCTCCCTAATAGTCCTCCAGCGTTGCTCTTTTACAAGACTTAGTCTTAGAGGCTGATTCTGTTAATTAGCAGGACCAGCAGAGGGAGCGCAAGAGCACTGTTACAAAAATAAAGAAGAGAAAAAAACAATAAAAAGAAATCAAATTTTGAAAACTTATTGCCAAGCAGGAGTTGGAAAGCCGGCGCTGAGCTGCCGTGGCCTAACTTCAGCTCGGAGGCAGCCTTTGCAATGCCTTTGGCGTACCAGCAGGAAGGGCCCTTCCGATCGATGCTGAAGTCTACAGGCTTGTTGACTAGCAGAACTCAGCGGGCCTGACTTCTCCAAGCCTGCAGGATAACGATACCAATAACTTCTACTATGATCGGGAGGGCTCAGAACCACAGCCGAAGGTGCTTACTCAGATGGAGAATGTCTCAGGAGCGAAAGGAACGTATGCCATTTACGTCTTTCATTGTCTAGGTCGCCGTGTAGACCTAACAACAAAGGGAAAAGGCCTGGGGAGTATTCCCCAACTCACTGTGACAAGATGGCAAAACTGAACCTGGAGTTAGATACCCATCTAATTAGCATAAATGAATGAAAATGACAAAATCATTCGGGAAGGGACCCATTCCAGAAAAACTGTATATTCAGAACACGAATATGGTTTTACAACTCCCATTTCTAGACCACTTAGAGAAGTTATGCCTTTTCTAAACATGTTTGGGGACTGATTATTAGAAAGGACTCTTGTTCAAATCCACTCAATGCTTTACCTAAAACCTCAGTGTCTCCGAAGGGACTGTTCCTTAGCTGTGTTTCCCAGACGTCAGCAGGACTTCTTAGGAGATAACTGTGGGAGCCCCTAACTACTGTTTCCCAATGGGCATCCATCCCTGAGAAGATGATAACACGGGCAATCCAGACTTTACCACATTGAACCGAACAAGATTCCTTGTTTTACACGTTTTGAATAACCCCCCAGGCTACTGCAACTTGTCTGGAAGTTTGGCAGAAAAAAAAAAAAAGTTTAGAAAGTAAATATTCAGTTCTCCTTTCTCCAGTAGATGTCACTTTCTGTACACGGGATATGATACCAAGATCTAGACGACGCGGAGTTCCTTATGACGATGACAAAAATTAACGTTGGGTTCCAGACACGTGCAGTTACTGTTAAAGCTTCCAATGGTAATTTCTTCTGTTTGAAAACTTAAAGAGTAGTTTAATTCTTTAAACTATTAAGTTTAAGAATTAAGTTCAGTTACTTAACTGTCTCCCACGTCTCTAAGTAGCTAAGATCAGTAGGCATAGCATGTAACACGGCACTACTAGTACCTGTCACTGGTTATTTTTAAAAATTAAGTATTATTGTAAGTCATAGCATAAAATGAGTTGGTTTAAAAAAAATATTGTTTTTGCGTAATCATTGATAAAGCACCACATGTTTACCGGGAATCTAGCTAAAGATGAGATGTATTAGCAGATGACTCTTTCCAAGTTCCTCTTCCTGAGTTACCTATATCATTTCAATATTCACATAAGCTTCCTATGTCTGAGGTGGGAGAAGGGGAAATCAGTTCCCTGAAGTGTTTTACTCCACAGCACGGAATGGCTGCACCACGGTGAAAGAAAGAGGAAGGGAAGGAGGAAGGGACAGAGGAGGGGGGGTGGGGTAAGAAAGCATGGTGAACTTTAATATTATTTTTATAGCAGCCACACATTCAAGAATGAAAATCAAGAAATTAACCGCTAGAATTAGATTAATACTTCCTAAAATACTCTCAAAACTGCTTTTTTTCGCTTCCAAACATAAGCCTCATTATGCAGTTCTATTTGTATTGCAATGCAGTTGAATGTTATATTTGAGTTTCTGTAATAGATGACTTTGAAATGACAGAGGAGAGTGCATTTTTGTTTCTTATTGATCCAATCAAGGCTTTTGCTTGTAGCTACTGTACACTGAAATAATAGAAAAGGCTACAGAAGCTTTTAAAAGTGTTGCCTTCTGGGTCACTCTTGATTCAGTCGTTGTATTGACAAATGTGATTTGATAATTGCCGAATTAAGCTCATGAGAAAATTGGTTAAACAACGACTTTTATTTTTAGATGGTTCAAACAAAAGATATGAAGTTCTGGAGCAACATAATGATAGGATACTGGAACAAAAAGTCCCCCAAGAAGGCAAAAACTGGGCACAGAGGCACTTTACAAAACAAAGAAATCTGTCGGGGCCATCAAAATAAACAACATCTAAATGGTTGCCTTGGGTTTTAAATATTTTTGCTAGGAGTAGACGCGAAGAGATTCTTATCTGAGGTAGAGATTTCTTGACACGTTAACTGGGCAGTTCTGCTACCATTCTTGTGTAGACTGGGTTAAAAGAAAGAGATTATAGGGTTTGGGGTAATAAAGGGACTCGCAGGCAGCACACAGAGATCAGGACAAGTGATTTGCTTTTAATTCAGAGTTAGAAACCCACGCCATGATCAAGCCTAGAGTGTTGTTTTCAGCCATTCTTGAAAAAGGGAATTACCAAAAGAAAAGCCAAGGTTGACAGTGCAGAACCTGGGCTGAGGCTGCCCAACTTCTAGAGAACAGACTGTACCCCCACCGTACCCCCCACCCCGATCTTGTACTGGACTTTATCTTCAAGTAAATATTGATCTGTCATTTTTATGAAAGAAAAGAATGTCACAAGAAGAGTCTTGAAATTGAAGTCAACTGCTTAGCATCATGAGGCTGGAATCCTGTCGTCTGAACCCTAGGCAGAGCCCTGCAATGTGCTCCTGGCCTCGGGCAGTAGCTCATATGCAAAGCAGGCGCCAGGCGAACTGTTAGTGGCTGCTCAGGCCAGAAACAAGGAGAGCTGCAACTCCCTAGAGCTGCCCTTCTGCTTTGGCCTTTCTTTGTCTTCTTTTCTCCCTCCCTCCTTCCCTCCCTTCCACCCTCCCCCCCCCTTTCCCTTCCTTCTTTCCTCTCTCCCTCTTTCCCTTCCTTCCTTCTTTCTGCTTTCTTACTCATTTAACTCTTCCCATTTTCCTCTAACACTATTCTCTTTAACAGGATAGAATGGAAATTCCAGCACACCACGAGAACCGATCAGTTGCTTTATTCCACAGACTCACTGATTTTCACTTCATGATTTTATTTTGATGGTTGCTGCAGGTATTGTAATGCCTTCCATTGAATTGTTTCATTACAGATCAGATGGCTCCAGCGGCAACTGATTTGTGGCACACATGGGGTAACAGGAATGACAAAATAAATAAGGTGAGCATCCACCGTGTCCCATACTCAACTCCAGGAATGTCTCACTGCCGGGCCTCTTCTGGACCTGAGCTTCTGCTACTCCATGCCCTGTCTCAAAAAAAAAAAAAAAAAAATGGCAGAGTAGGGGGGGAGAAAAGAATTTAAAACACTTAAACAAGTCTTCTGTGATTTTCCCTGCTTCTCTGCAACTACTGGGAAGTGGATACTATTTCTGAATCTAACGTGTGACCATTTTCTCTCACTGTGAAAACCACTTCAATTATCGTACTCTGTCTTGCCCCTTCCTTAATCTATATGTTTGCAAGCTGAAATTCTACTGATCTCCCAAACTAAAGTCCTAACTACCTGGACAAATCTTGAATCCATGCTAAGCCAAGAGCACCCAATGCACTTTGGTCATGCTTATAGAATAGCATTTATCATTCCCTGCTTCATAAGTCTGAAAGGTACCCTCTGCATGTAGAATCAGCCTAGCAGTTGTCACACTGAAAGTCTGAGACTATGTAGTAAAAGGGATAAACCCCGCCATCTTCTATCAAGATACTGACAGAAAGCTCCTTCTTATTTTGTAAATAACCTAAGACCAGTCTGAGAGCCTTACTCATGCTAATCAAGGAAAATTACTCATGTATTGTTTGTTTAGGTAATTTATTATAAATTTATTACTTTTTTTAAACTCAAAGAACATTTACCTTCCATGTTCACAACTTCTAGCAAGGATCCTGGAACAACAACGCAAATAGTTAAGAGTCTTCCAAGAGGTAGACAATTGCTCAAATACCACTTAGTACTGATACAGTGTCAGGGGGAGTCAGAAAGGTTCAAACAGAATGCCCTGAAACCACAGAAAGTCATTTATCTTTGAAAAATAATGCTGGGATGGAATGTGGACCTCTCTAGCATCTCTGAAGTATGCCTTATGAGAGAAGTAGCTATTGGCCAAGTAATGAAGAGGGAAAGACAGACACAGCCATGTAGGTGATATGTTGCTTAGTATAGTTCAAGCTCATCACTCAGTTAAACTACAGCAAAATGGTACCATGAATTGTGCTGAGCAAGGCTGAGGAAAAGAGCAAGTGTGACCCAGAGGTGTGTCCATCACATCAAACAGTTGTGTGGACGTGATTTATCAACTTATTCTTATTTGATTTCCATATTCTCTCTTCTAGACACTCTTTTTATAAGGTTTCACAAATTCTTTTCACAACCTCAGCCTACAAGGAGGAGCCAAGTACATGGCCACCACATCAACGTTCAACGAACATTCACAGAACAAGGAAGATAGGCGGATCAGAGTTAGCAAACTGCCAATAACTTCTCCACGCACTGGCCTGCTGGTTCCTTGCAGCCCCAAAGAGTGAGCCACAGTTCAATCCCCCTGCTCTAAACCAACCTCCTCTTTCATAATGAGGAAAATAAAGATCCAAAGAATTTGAAGGACCTTGTGCAAAGTTCATCACAGGAGTTGGTGGCAGAATAGTAAATGAAAGTGACTTAGCTGTCATTTCTCTGCTCTTTCAAGATAAAATTAATTCTATTTGGATAGCAAAATGAGCATGAGGTCCAAGGGTCTCCCAAGGTGACATTTAGGATAGAGACCGTTTCCTTTTTATGATGAGAAAGGACTTTATTAGAATTCAGTAATTTATTGTTAAATAATTCAGAATCAATGCTAAGTGTTTTATTCTATTCTAACTTTCATCCATTTTGATACTGAGTTACGAGACGTGACAGTTCTTTGATCCTCTAAGTTCTCGCTTCTGACAAGAGGAGGAACGTGCCAAAGACTTCCTCAGTGCAAGCATTAGCTGGCCAGACACACCTGCTGTAGAGACGGGAGTCCAGAAGTCCGCGAGAGTCTCTCCTATTTTAAAATGAAGCACTTAGATGCTGGCTTGCCTATAAGCAAAACTCTTGGAAGAGGAGGCAGGAGGAGTTTTAAGCCAGGCTAGGCTACATGGCCAGAAACAGTCTCATAATAAAAAGAAAGATGAACTAAGGGTGTATCTCCTTAATGGAACACTTGCCTAGCATGCACAAGGCCCTGTGTTCAATCCACAGCACAGTCAAAAGCAAACAATAAAATAGTGGAAAGACAGAAAAACTGAAAATGAATTTCTTCTCACCTAATACCCTGTGAGGAAGACAATATTTGGATTCCCTCCCAATGAGCACAAAATACTGTGTTTTAGTTTAGACGTAAAGTGTGATTTAAAATATACATACACACTACTGAAAATAACCAAATCTACAGGTATTTCAAATTGTCCTTGTCAAGAAAGTTTGGGCCTAGAACTTAACGAAAATAAAGTTTGGCCAGTCAGGGCAGTTACACAGAGAAACTCTAATCAAACACTAAAAGGGTCAGGTGTGTGTGGCTGGATGGTACAGTGCTTCTTTGTATGTGTGATGTCTACGATTTAATCCACCACACTTTGTAAGCCAGCTTTGGTAGGGTTGGCCTATAATCCTTTCACTAGAGAGGTAGAGACATGAAGAGCAAATGTTTAAGGCCATCTTCGGCTATATAGTGCACTTTTAAAAGCTAACTAATTAGGGTTTCTTTTTTTTTAACTCTTTATTTAATTTCTATTTTGCATATATAAGTGTATGCATGTTATATACATGTGATACACACATGTGGGTGTGTAGACAAGCATATGGCGGCCAGAGGTAGATACCCCAAAGAAGGACATGAGGTGTCTTTCTTCCTCTATTGTTCTCTGTCTTTTTTAAAATATTTATTTATTTATTATGTGTGCATTATTCTGTCTGTGTGTCTGCAGGCCAGAAGAGGGCACCAGATGTCATTACAGATGGCTGTGAGCCACCTTGTGATTGCCGGGAATTGAACTCAGGACCTTTGAAAGAGCAGGCAATACCTTAATCACTGAGCCATCTCTCCAGCCCCTTGTTCTCTGTCTTTAATGGTCTCTCTCAATGAACCACACGGTCACCATTTTGGCTAGGCTTGCTGGCCAGAGAACTTCCTGGAATTTGAGACCCTTCTATCCCTGTATCCCAGAGCTGAGGTTATAGCACACACAGCCATGTCTAACTTTTCACATGGTGCTAGGGATTTGAACTCCCATCCTCCTGGTTACAAGCACTATTACTGATTGAATCACCCTCCCCTCTCCAGCCCCAACATAATGAATTTGAGTTCAGTCTAAGGATACATGAGATCTTGCCCTATCTCAAAAAAAAAATTATTGAAAACTATCAAGTTATTGTTCTTGTTGTTTTCTGGACTTATGACTATCCCTGCCGTTGTGTTACCTTCTTTCTCTATGTGGCAGTGAACTGGAGAAATGTGGACATCTCTTTCTCACAAGTCATGTTTCAGCTGGATTGTAGTTCCTGAATCGAAATGTCTGCCTTCAAGGATGGCCCAGACTTTTCTAAACTGACCGCATTCTTCAGCTTCTCCCAAATTAGCACCATGGCACCATGATTTTCCTGCTTGGTCCCCCACTTGAGCCATCATTCAGGAACTCAAGACAGAATATGAGGAAGAAATTTGCTGAGCGGCATCTTCTAGAAATGCTTCAGAACTTACAGATCATCCAGAGTAAGCTTCTAAGAGGAATTGCCTAACATGGAAGTGCCCCTGGGTTAACACAAGCCCTAAACACGGCTTTGGTTTCTAAGTCCTACTGTCTCAAATATGGCTCCAATCACAGGCTAAATATTCCCTGCAGACTGTTTAAGGGTCCTACAAGTGAGTAGACACTGCTGAACAAAACGAAAACATTTCCACTTGAACTGTTGGATTGTCCACATTTTGCATCTCCAATTGTATCAACATACTGTAGCAAATGCTTTCGCTTTGATATCAGTAGAGTCTTACAAACTCTTCCCCATGTCCCCAACCCCCACGACTCTGTGCTCTTCTAAGCAGTACAGCGTTCTCTAAGACCCAGTGCTCTCCTGTGGGTGCTCTTTCTCGTGAACGGATGTGAAGGTGTTATTCTCCAAATTAATATATGCTGCGTGCTAACCTCTGCTTTAGGAATCAACTGTGTGAATGGTTGTATGTTTAATTCTTTTTAGCAGGGAAAATAAAGACTGTCCAGGCAGAGGTCTGAAGCTCACTTTCTGCACAAGGAAACTCTTTCTTGAGCAGGAAGTACAATGTCCAACCACTTTCTACCTGGCTTGGCTCCAAGCACATGATGAATTGCAAAACTATAACGTACCGAGGGAATATTTATGTGTCGTCCCTCTTCATCAGGTACACAGTATTTTTTTTCTGCCTTGTCACAAACACTGTAACCACAATTTACAAGTACATGCACAATCAAACTTCTATTGATTTAATGATGCATTTCTTTGATGTCCCTTGCCTTAACCTCATTTATAAAGCTGTTTTGCATTATTTCAAACTGTCAATGATTTGTGACTCATGAATATTCAGATCCAATTTGCACTTACCTTTTTGGTATGCATGCTTCCTTTCACTATGTCCCTACACGTGCCCTTTTGTTTCGTGTTTATTTGTGGATTGTTTTATTGAAGTAATATAATTTTTAAAGCGTAATAAGTCGACTTAAAAACAGCAAGAGCGGCTGATGAGTGACTCATCGAGGTCCCAGCCTACTGTCTCCACATTGCCACTTAGAAAGCTTACTCTTTCCAACAACCTGTCTTTGGTATTAAAAATAGCATCCACTTGTTGGTTGGTGTCAGTTTCGGGAGGAGGAGCTTTGGTTTTGCTGGACTCTATACCTCTAAGGAAGAGTCCAAGAATTTATGGATGAGCCTGAGTATTATGCAGAAGAAAGGATTATTTCTGGTGAAAACACCAAACCAAACAAAACAGTAAGTTCCAGCAGAATAGAGTTCTTCATCCGAGCGTGGATGAATTTTTTCACTTTCCCTGTGGAATGTCTGAGAAGAGACCTGAGAGGACTACAAAACTCTCTGCAAAGCTTCAGACAGTGAGAGCTGGAGGAGACACGCAGGACTGTGTGGACCGCAGGCCTGTCACGATGATTGAAGCTCCCCAACTGCAGCACAGGGAACCACCTGCCTAAGGAACATGCAGCTTCTTCTTGCAAAACCTGTTTGAGGACAAACCGAAAGTATATCTTTAAAAATGGAGTCGAGAGCATCTTTTTCATAACTGATTTCTGGATCCTATCTCGATTTCTTAGAAAATCCAAACAACTAAATATGCTGCACAGCCTATATATATATATATATATATCTCCAGATAAACAAATCTCTTGTACGCCAGTAGCTAAAATAGGAAGCTAATAGGTATACAACGTAGTATCTGTGAGTGTGTGTATGTGTGTGTGTATGTGCGTGCGCACACGCGCAGCGAGAAAACAACCTCAGGTGTCAAGCCTTATCTGGCAGCTTGTTTGAGAAAGGGTCTCTGGCTGTTTTCACCACTGCCACATGAGGCTAGTCGGCCAATGAGTTGCCCGGAACTGCCCTATGTACACCTCTCTTCTTGCCGTAAGAACACTGGGACTACAGATGTAATACTGAGTCAGGCTTTATCTGGACTCTGGAGGTCTGACCTCAGGTCTTGATGTTTTTTGAAACAAATGCTTCCCCCACTGAGTCATCGCTCAGCTCTCACGCTCCACCTGTAGAGAAGCCATGCCGCACTTTTGAGTTCCACGGCCCAGTTCCAATGTGAATAGTCACACTCCTCTGCTCATCTGGAGTAGCCAATGACATATTTACATTTTACAAACTTCCCGTTGGTCCTCAGTTATAAATATTTCCTAGGATCAATTCAAAAGATGCTAATCTTTTCTGTAATTTTTAAAAATTGACTTTATTTTTAATTGTGTGTGTGTGTGTGTGTGTGTGTGTGTGTGTGTGTACAGGTACCAGCAGAGGCCAGATGAGGGCAGAGATCCTTGGGGCAGCAGTTTTAGGTAGTTGTGAAACTGATGTGGGTGCTGGCAACTGAACTCAAGTCCTTGGCAAGAGAAGCATATGCTCTGAATTGCAGAACACATCTCCAGTCCCTCATTTTTGTTTTATTGCAAGGAAGCATTTTGCTGTTGTTGCCCTTTGTCTAAAAGTACTCAAGTTATTTTCTTGACTTTATCACTGTCTGTATGATTGTTGATATCAATATTACTCCCCCTACTTTGGAAACCAAATTTCATAGATCCATCTTGTTAAGGCACCTTAAAGTCTACTGTAATTACACCTGTGACTAAATGGTTCATTGCATGCAGCCTGATTTCTGACCTACAAAAGTGAACTTTACTTCCTTGGAGGTAGAAAACTTCTAAAAACAGAGGTTCTAGCTTTAGGCTTCCTCATTCTAGGATACTGCTTACTAATTTGCTATGCAAATTGGAGCGAGTCTCACCCTTGGAAAGACTGAATCTTAGGGTCTGGGGAACAGGGAACCCACCTTACTGACATTGTTATGAAAATCCACTGGGATTATTCAAATGCAAGATTTAGCATACTAGCTGGCACCTGGTCCGTGTTCACCATAGAACAGCTGTCCCTATGGTTTAATTTTACCAAAACTCTGCCCAGTCTCTAGTTAATTGTATCTCAGAATGCGCAAAATTTGTCCTCTCAAAATCTATCCCTTGCCTCTTCTGTGCATCTATCAGACACATCAAGCATCCATCCTCCTTCCAGACTAGGACCTCCCTCCAGCCCATGTCCTGGTTGGAATTCTCCTGAAGCCTTCCACAGGGTCAAGGGAATGAGCAGTGAGGGGAAGTTTGCTGGAGCTCTCTCTATCTCTCCGTGTCTCTATCTCTGTTCCTCTGCCTCTCGTTCTCTTTGTCTCTCTGCCCCTCTTTGTTCCTCTCTTTTCATTCTCTCTGTCTCTCTCACTCTATCATTTACCATCTATTTATCTACTTATCTTTACCTCTTTCTCTCCATCTCTCTTCCTCTCTAACTCTATATCTGTCATCTCTCTATCATCTATCTCTATTTCTCTGTGTCTGTCTGTCTGTCTTGTCTGTCTGTCTGTCTGTCTGTCTGTCCTTGTCTCTCTTTGCGCTCCCCCGCCAACCCATCCCCATCTCTGTCTAGCACCATAGCATTCCCCTACAGCATCCAGAGGAGAAATAACTTCCTCCCAGTGCGGTTACAGGAACGTGGAAGACTCAGAACTGCTGTAGCATCTGGCTTCCAGTCTAAGGATAAAGCTGATAGATGGAAGGAGCTCAAGAGAAGGGACAGGACCTGCCTCAGTCCTGCCAATAAAGAACTCTGTGTGTGTGTGCGCGTGTGCGTGCGTGTGTGCGTGTGCGTGTGTGTGTGTGTGTGTGTGTGTGTGTGTGTGTGTGTGTGTGTGTGTTACGACTTAAGCAAATCAGGATTTTCTATTTCCTGAAGCCAAAAAGCCTTTTAAGTGGTTCAGGGAGGTAAACTGCAGAGTGTCCAGTGCCCGAGTTTCCGTGCATGTGTAAACCCGCAGCAGGTCTTTCCGCTTCCCCTTTGAGCATCCCCCAGCCACATCTCCACAAAATAGAATATGATATTCAGAGCAAGCTATTCAAGATTTCTGCTGCCTCCTCACAGCTCACAGAACTCAAGTGTCCTACCTGTCTTTGCAGAATTTAAAGCGAAGGGTGAATTCACGCCACCTGTCCGATGCTCTGTCAGCTGGTCTCAGACCACAGGCTGCTGGTCCTTAGCATTTATCATGTTCTACAAATTTTCTTGGTCTTCTTGAAATCACAAATGCAACGTAGAATGACACCACTCAATCACCAATGAAGTAATTTTTTTAGTTCTCATTGACTCAGGTTTTCTTGCTCCTATTTCCAGCTGCTGAATGTGATCAGCTATATATAATTTTAAACTATGCTAAGGTCCTCAAATTCAATATTTCATCTATATAATAAGAGCAAACCAAGATTGCTCTAGATTTTAGAAACCTAGATAAACAGGACAGATGCTCAGAATAAGAAACACTTAACTGAAGTCGACAATGAACTTTTTCATAGAGTAGAATCAGTTTGCATTTTCTCTGCTCTGTGATCCCTGAGCTATTTATGCATGATTGAATCTTATCCAGAGCCCTGGGAATGATAGAGACAGGATGCCTTTGAACAGTTAGTAAAAGGGGAGACCAGGTAGTTCTCTATTGTCTGAAATACGGAAGCCCATAGGTCTGAAGACATTCTTTGATATTATCTAAAGGGCCAGCCACAGTTAATTCCAGAGCCCTGCCTTGGGTCATACCACAAGAAGTAAGTCATCTGACCCTCAGGCAACCACCATTTTCCTTTCAACACCCACTTCTCAGGTATAGTAGCCCTTGGGATTTGCATGAATGAATACATTATAAAATTTAATGGTTGAGGTTAGTTGTTGATGCTTAGTGTATCTCCGTGAGAAATGACCCACGCCATGCAGCCCAGTTTTATAGTTCAGCTTGTTTCTTTGTATTTTATTGCTGTTATTTTCTCTTTTAAGCTATAGAAAGGAAAGCCACTGGTCATTCTTGTAAACAAAATCCTACTAGTCATAAAAATTAGGGTGAAAAGGAGAGTATGTGTGTAGACAAAATAGAAATTTAAAATATTTTATTAGTGAGCTTATGTGCTTCAATATGAAAGGAGTTAAAAGCAAATAAGATATGAAGAAATTCATATAAAAATTATTTAGGTGATAGAACATGACTAAAAAGAAAAGTAGATGTGAGTTAATAATTCTTAAGAAAGCTGAAAGTGTAATAAAGAATTTTTCTTTGGCCAGGCAGTGGTGGCACATGCCTTTAATCTCAACTCTTGGGAGGCAGACAGAGGCAGGCAGATTTCTTTGAGATCAAAGCCTGGCCTACAAAGTTTCAGAATAGTCAGAGCTTTTATTTAAAAAAATGTCTTGAAAAAACAAAAAAAAATGAATTTTTCTTTAAAAGTATCCCAGTACCATGTTTTTAAGAAATCAATCATTTTCATCAAATTCTCTCTTGTCTGAGAACAAACTGGAAAGAAATCTTTCTTATGTATAATTCTTTGTGTGAGGATAACAAAATCCTTTTACCAAAATTAGGCAAAGGTGATGTTTTCTAAAAATTCTAAAGGAAAAAGAAAGGAGACATGAGTAGCTCTTCTCTTCTAGCAGCAGAAATCCAAAGCTCAGAAGCCAAATGACGTTAGACAAATTTAGCTATGCAATACAGTACTGTAGTCATGGATGCAGTTGAGATGCATAGATGCATTCTACTACTGTAAGCGAAATATCACATGGTTAGAGGAGACAAATAACTCACTACAATACTTAACATTCATTTAAAACATTAAAATCTTAGTAAATTCGGCACAAAGTGGGGGTGAAGTCCCTCAGTCTGATCAAGATGCTTGTCAGTTCGCTACAGTAAACAGTATTTGTAATGGAGAGACCAGAGAGAGGAGAAAATGACGTGTTCGGTGTAGGAATGCCCCTCTTCCAGCCTTGTCCTGGAGATCTGATCTGAGATAAGGCCATAAGAGAAGTGGGGGCTGGGCTGGACTAAGGGATGGAGAAATAAAAGTAGGAAGGAAGGAAGGAAGGAAGGAAGGAAGGAAGGAAGGAAGGAAGGAAGGAAGGAAGGAAGAAAGAAAGAAAGAAGAAAAGATGAAGGGAGGGAGGGAGGAAGGAAGGAAGGGAGGAAGGAAGTAGCTATTATTTTCTGTCGGCAATAGTACTTTTATCAGCGCAAACTGAAGACCCAAGGAGAATTTACAGACTAACTGACATCAGAGATCACAAAAGAAGCAAAGAAGTTTGAAGGTTGATTATATAAAAAATATAAAAGAAGACTATTAACACGCTCTTATACGTAAAAAGAAATCCCCTGTTGGTAATAGATTAAGTCATATGAAAAGAAAAAGCAATTAAGGAATTAAATAATTTCACAGAAAAGCTATCTTTATAACCTCAGAAAACAGGACAAATCTTTTGCATAAGGCAGAACAACATAAATCGTAATAGACATATGTGTGACTGTGTGTACACAGGTAAATATATTAATAACATATTATATACTATATATAATATAGATCATTCATATGAGATTTAACATGTAATCCAATATTATGGGCACTGACCAACTACCGACTAGGACAGACAGTACTTACTCCAGGAGGAGAAGCGGAAGATGAAAAATATTGGGTAGCTGGTTCACAAATACTCCTTTAATGTCTCCACCCTTCTCTCTGTGGTAAATACATTGTGAAAAACAGAAGAAACGGAATTCTCAGTGGGCATGTATAAGAGTAACACTGTGATTTAGGGACAGGGAGCCCCAAAGACTATGGAGCAGAGAATATTGAGAAAACTCACACCAGAAAACCTTGATCTAGGTGAGGCAGGAAGTAGAGCAGGGAGAAGAAGAGAGATGAGTTTGGAGGGTTCTGAGTACCTGGCAGAGAAAGGAGCAAGGAAAGAGAGGAACGAGAAAAGATGGGAAGAGAAAGAGACAAAAAAAAGAGAAGAGGGAAGAACTCCTTCTAAAGTCCCTGTAGAATTTGGACAACTTCCGGAGGATGACTGCCCACAAATGGGGAGTGTGCAGGCTCTGAACCCTCCAATCAAAGAAACAGAAGATGCCTGAAGTTTAAGGTAAAGACTCTCCTGGGGGTTTTCTCAAAACATTCCAAATGTAAGAAAACCTTGGGGATGCTGACTTAAATTTGCATGGAGCTCTCAGCCCATCTTCCTTTTCATTCAAAGAAATAAATTCTGATTTTGAAGAAAAGACAAAGACTTCATTCCCAAAGATGGTCTTTACAAGAGTTTAGACAAAAATAAATGAGTAGGGACTTGAGAGATGGCTCAGAGGTTAAGAGCATTGCCTGTTCTTCCAAAGGTCCTGAGTTCAATTCCCAGCAACCACATGGTGGCTCACAACCATCTGTAATGGGATCTGGTGCCCTCGTCTGGCCTTCAGGCATACACACAGACAGAATATTGTATCCATAATAAATAAATAAATAAGTTTTTTAAAAAAACTTATTTTAATTTAATATATTAATCTGTATCTATATAAACCTACTTACATGTTTATTGTCTGTGTTGGGTTTCCATTACTGTAAGAAATTACCTGAGACACCTAATATTTATAAGAGAGATAGCACACTTTTAATTTACAGTCTTGCCAGTTTTATTCCCGAACTGGACAGCTCTATTGCTCTGAACCTATGGCAAAGCAATAGTTCATCAAAGCACAAGTTCATGGCAGGAGAAAACCATTCTGTGAGGCAGAGAATAGAGAGTGTTGAAAAGGGTTGACCCACATTAGCTCCCTGGAACCCAGTGACACCCAACCTCCTATCAGGCTCAACTCTTAAAGGTGTCACTACCTCCTAATAGGATCATCCCAAAGATCAGCACGTGGAGTCTGGAAGGACACTCAAGTTTCAGCTTAAAACTTTGTAGACACTTCTCTATATGACAAACACTACACTGAAAACCAAAGTTAATGCAACGTTGACTGGCATTAAAACAGTAACATCACAGTGGCAGGGAAAGTGGCTCAGCAGCTAAGAGCACGTGCTGTTCTTGGAGAGGAGGTTCAGTTCCCAGCACCCACTTGGCAGCTCCTAACTTCTTGTAACTGCAGCCCCAGAGGCTCTAATGCCCCCTTCTGACTTCCAAGGGCATCAGGCATACATGTGGTATACAGACAGGCATGTAAACAAAGCATTCACATACATAAAATAAAATAAATAAATCTTAAAAAAAATAAGAAACTCAAAAAAAATAGCAGTGTTATCACAAAGAGGAGCTGGTGGAGATGATGGTGAGGTGGAAAGGGGTAGATGAGAAGGCTCCGCAGGTAGGGGCACTTGTTGCCAAGCTTGAGGAATTGAGCTTAATCCCCAGGACGCACCTAATGTCAGGTGAAAACTGCCTTCAGTGAGCTGTACTTTGATATCCACCTAAGTGCTGTGGCATGTCCTCCCCCTCCCAACACACATACACATCAATTTGAATTTTTAAGACAATAGAAAATATAAATATATGCATTAAAAGATATGTTTCTTCATGCTTTATTGGGAAGGAGATAAACAAAGCAACGTATGTCTCATGAATTGTCAGAAACTAATCAAAACCAAAAAAGACACACAATAAATGTCACAATGATGAAAGATAGTTAAGTTGTGATAGAAAGTGATGACATGCATGGTAGATTAGGAGAAAGGAAAAAATTCCCAACACTACTCATTTGAGACGTTAAAAGATACTTTAAGTTCCGGGTTGTAGAGTTGTGGGTAACTAAACCCGAAGAACACACATGCATAATACACACAGACATGCGTGCATACTTCGTTGATGTGACTGGAGGTGGCTTTTGAGACATGGGGCTGGAGAAAAAGAGAGAAGCAAGTTGAGACAAGTAAGGCCAGTGGACATACGCAGCAGAAATGAGCACCAACCAAGGTTATGTCACTTTGGAATCTGGGGTGGAAAGAAATAGAGTGTGGAAGCATCATCAAGGAAAAGTAAAGCATCCGTAGGTATCAATCGCAACTGAAACAGAAAGGACCAGCGTTGTGATGAGTATGTAGAAATAGCTGAGAAATAGCTGACTTAGGGTGTGTCGTATTTATTAGCATGTCCGATTGCGGATGCATAAATCCTGGGTTCAGAAATAAACAATGTTATTTCTTAATTCTTCTCCAGGCATACCTAGGTCCCAGCTCGTTTTTAAAACTGTATCTTTACATCTCTGTGGAGCCTAGCCCAACTTATTCTATAAACAAGACCTAACTGGTGTAGTACGCTAATGCAATCTTTTTGTCAGGTGACATTTTCAACGGAGCCTGTGTATAATATCATCTTTTAAATTTAGCCCACTTTTCCTATTATACACTCTAGTCACCAAGGGAAGCATTATTTAAATTTTTCTCTTTTCCATATATTCCACCGTCAACCTGTTATAGTAGAGTAAAAATCCACTATTACATGCTTTACATTATTACTAACACTTAGGTTAGTAAAATGCCAAATATTAATAAGTTGACATCATTGGTAGTTTGGAAGGATTTAACAAATTGCAGTTTGGTGGAGAGGTACCGCTCTTCGATGAGACTTCCCCAGGGGCATCTCCTCTGTTCTCAATTCCCCTGCCCTCCGTGGATTCTTCAGTGTTTGCACAGCAGCAGCAGAATATTTCTTCCTTGTTTCTTCCCAAAGTATGTTTGCACACCTCCTTCTAGCTCCCTTTACAAGCCTACTGAATCCAGAAACGTATCTAACTATTCCTCACATGTCAACACCTATAAGTGCTCTGGAGGAACATTGAAACTCGGTATTTCTTTGAATGACTGAGTTAAAATAGGAATGAATGAGTAAACAATTTCCGTCGTCTTCTTAGTGCAGTTAAGTCGCCCAGTGCCTGTGAGTGAGGACTTGGGACTGTTCCTAGTGGAGTTCATAGCACATCAGTGTGTCCTAAAGAATTATGAAGTTCCTATGTAATCCGGGCTGCTAATCCCCAAATCAGCCTTTATTTGAAAATTAAAGCTGCTGTATCTTCGATGTCTGGAAAGCATTATTATGCCCTCTGGTAAAACTTCCAATTTGTGCTCATAAATTTGTTTTTAACCTGTCAAGCATGCGTCTCACACCCTGTTACATACCTGTTCTATCCATTGTGAAATCACTGGGTTCTAAATTGCCAAGACATACTATATTTCAGCAATAATTTAGTAGAGACAAAGGTGGTGGTAGTTGGAAGGCACATGTTACCTAATGTGCCTCTGGCCCTAGCTCATCTCCTCCTTTCCATACAGCTATGGAAAAAGGACCCCCCCCCAAACTCAACAAGTTATTAAAAAAGGGGCAGTGATCTTGGGTCCACAGTCCAGCGATTGGGTCTTCGGGTTGTTACTGATTTGAGCTAATTGGGTCTAGAATACATCAGTTATCTGCTCTGGGGCTTCATTTCGTCACATTTAAAATAAAAACGTTGTACCAGGTAATGATTGGAAAAATAATGTATCTTCTTTATTTAACTTTTGCGAAATGCAAAGGACTGCAGAATATGCTTTACATGCACTCGTTCCTTTAATTTTGGCCCTCCGAACGCATCATGCGTACCAGTCAGAGGCCAGCAGTAAACAGATGGTGCACATCAAACTGGGTAATTTGAGAACTTAATAAAGAAAGGAGCTAGAGTTAAAAAGTGTGAGCAGGGTATTAAGTAAGCCACAGGGGGAAGTATGGTGCCCCAAAGACAGTCCCAAAGACAGAGAACAACATGGTTACCTGAACCCAGGAAGAGAATTGTGAGTAGGGGTTGATAATGCAACCAGCCCACAGGGACCCTAGGAATCAACACCCAAATGGAACTTGACCTATTCTAGACATCCTAAACAGGAAAGCATGTCTACGGTAGAGTTCTGAACATATTCATGCCAACCCTTAGGCTCATAAAACAAGAAGGAAAAAGTAGAGTAGGTGTTGAGAAGCCAACAGAGGGTGTCCATCTATGTCAGATACTGTCACAATTTTTTGCTGAAAGTTATTTGATATTCAATGCATTCGAAAAGTGACAAGGCCAAAAATATTTGAAAAAAATGCTGAATAATCAATAATCTTCAAAGAAATGTACATTAAAACTACAATGAGAAAAAGCACTCAAGTTAGACTGGCTGTAGTCAAAAAGACAAAACAACAAATATTCATGGTTGGACAAAGCTGTTCCCGGAAAGGATGAGTTGTCAAATGAAAATCTCAGTGTCAGACATGGGATGTTTCCCCATGAGTTATTGGTCGGGGGAGAAGTCTCCCAAACAAACAAAATAGAATACTACCCACCAGAACCAGACTGTACTGCTGAAGGCCCCTCATATTTTGGTTGTAGGGCACAACAAAATCAGTCTTAAACTGATTAAAGCATTGTTTTCCTTCGACTGGCTTTCATAGAACTGAAAGATGCCATGCATGCCCCTTGATGAGTGAAAACACTAATGGTCTATCACGCCAACCAAGGTGAACATTGAAGGATGGCTGGGTGAAGAAAGGATGAGACACAATGAAGTGGTGTGTGTGTGTGTATGTGTATGTGTGTATGTGTGTATGTGTGTGTGTGTATATGTGTGTGAACATTATACCACAAGAAAGAAATGTGGCTTTGTTATTTGTGACAACATGTATAGAATTGGAGGTCATTATATTAAGTAAAATAAGCCAGACACAGACCGATAAATACTACACGATGCAGAAACAAAAAGCAGATCTCATCAAAGGAGGTGGCAGAACAGTCATCTCTAGGGAGTGGAAAAAACAGAGGAAGAGGTGATGGAAAGAAACCGAAACATAGTTAGGTGGAATTCATTCTGGTTGTTTATAGCACAGCAGGTTAACTACGGGTTGTAACAATCCATATTATTACATTTCAAAACAGCTAGAAGAATATGGATGTTTTAGCATGCAAAATTTATTGATGTTTGATGACATGGAAGTGCTTTTTGTCCTGTTTTATCATCACACACTGTTGGAATATATTAAATCATGGTACTGGATCCCGTAAATGTGTACAAGTCTTATGCTTCAATTTAAAGAAAATGGCTTGGGTGCTTTAAGAGTGTATAGTTAGCTGCGGACAGACCCAGGGCCAGGACCTGCCTCCAGGTCACATTCGGAGCCCCATCAGTCCCTGAAGCTCCTTTTTTTGTTGAGACCCTTTCACTACTGGAGATGTCTGAAGGAGATATCTTCCCACAAAGAGGTGCAGGGTTTTCTTCATATAGCCTTGAGCAGCTCGTGGTTTGTGGGGACATTCTTTCCATTCCAGGACTGTGTCTTGTCTTTTGACACATACTTTGACTTATAGCCCCAAATGAGATGCTTGAAGGGATAAAGGTGGGGGGACATCACTTTTACTGTTAACAGAACAAAACAAAATAAGACAAACTTTATTTAAAAGTGCTCTCCAAATTAAGCACTCTTAATGTAGAGGCACAGTCTAGTTTATAGTAGTACCCCTTATTTGAAGGTTTGCTTTCTGCCATTTCGAGTACTCATGGTCAACCGTAGACCCAAGATATTAAATGAGAAAGTCAGAAACTAAGCAATTCACAAGTTTTAAGAATTTTTTTGCTACAGCATTTTTTTTAAATTGTTCTCTTTGGTTATGGTTGTTACTCTCTTGTGGTGTTTAATTTGCAGATTAATCTTTATCATCGATAAGTGTATACAGGAAAAAGCATACCAGAGTCCAGTACTTTCCGTGGTTTCAGACATCCACCAGGCATCTTGGAATGTGTCCTCTGGTTAAGGGAGTAATGCATAGCTTTGCTCTCTGATGGGTTGGAGATGGATACAGAGTTGGCATACTGGGTTAGGAGGTAGCCCAAGACTGTGCTGTATGTGTTCATGGACTGGGGAAGAAACGGGGAGAATGCAGGATGTTTAAATGCAACGGAACCTCAAAAGACCATCAAGTGTATTCTTCAATATCCCCATGAAAGCTCTTAAGATAAGAAAAGGAAATTCTCAGAGGTTGTTAATTACTCTTCATGGGCGAATTAAATTTGCTGAAGAGGAAAGGTTTGGTAATCATCTGAGGGGAAAGGCCCATCCCCTTTCTGTCTGCTCCTCTGACAAATAGAGATAAAAGTTCCACTGAGTTCTCTTAGTCATGGGAAGCTTCCAGGACAAGAACTTCCTGACCCACAGACAGATTGTAGTTCAGTGAAGTCTGGAAATAGGAGACAAATCTTCTAAACGCCAAAGTGTTGCAAAGTACAGCTTGGGCTTTACCAGCCCTTGGGCTTGGTTGAACCAGAATCCAGCTCATTAAGACCTGCAAGCATAGTTCCTGGTAGGGATCATGACAAGCAGTAAGACTGGGGGTGGGGGCAGGGGGGGTTAAGCACTCTGCCCAGGTCAGTTCCTGAGAGTGGCTTGTCCTTGCTATCTCTGAGTAGCTACAACCCAGCAGCATGGGCCTGAGCCAAGAGTGGCCATGCTGCTGAGGAACAAGGCTAATGAGTCACCTTGATCGTTCATTCTGTCTTCTGTTTGTTCTTAGGTCAGAGTGGGGGACAAACAGTGGAAGAGTTACGTTTTCATTTGATTACCTCAAAGATTCTCAGATTATTTTGCAAAATACCTTTCCACAAGTAATTAGATACTCTGAGCTAACAGGGTAATTTATATTCCTTTACAAAGAGTGACTCCATAGGCAGAGCAGGCCAAACAGAAATCTCAGGAGTTAAAGTTTCTGTTTTAACTTGCTGGTCAGTACAGAACTGAGAAACTGCCCCTCAAAGGAAATCGTCCCAAACCCCGCCCACGGGACGTCTTTTTCATAGAGCGATGGATTTCCTGTGATAGCTAGGCAAGGCTCTGCCAGTCGGTTGATAATAAGTCAGCAGCTTCTGCAGGTCTTGAAAGTCCTTGAAAACCAGTTTGGGGTGGAATGAGGTGAATTTCCAGGTTTGTGTGGACAGCTGGTGTCAAGAAATGTCTGCGAAAGTCAACTGCTTTAGGAGAGTCTGGAAAAGGGAGTTGATCACCTTGAACACACAAAGATGAAGAGCTGTAAACTTACACCAAATCAGCCTTCATTTAGTAATTTGCCTCTTGTTTCCCAGAATTGAGAAAGGCTAGGATAACATAAATAGGAGACAGAGAGAGAGAGAGAGAGAGAGAGAGAGAGAGAGAGAGAGAGAGAATATGAATCAGAGAATCCAAGAATCCCTGGCCCTTGGGTTTTTGTTGTTGCTTTGTTTACACGAAGTTAACGCGGAGGAGCTGAGAGATCCACGGTGACGATGCAAGAGATAATTTTAATTTCGAAAAATAAAAGTAACACACGCACACTCTCTCTCCTTAGGGTCGGGCAGTCCTACTGGAAGACTAAGAAATGAAAGCATTTGCAGGGTGGGCAAGGGAGAGGCCCAGCAACAGCGAGGAGCGTTGTCGGTAACCAGAGGGGCTCTGGTGAATTTCAGGTTCGGATTAGTGACAACTCAGAAGTCTCGCTGGCGGGTGGGGGAGGGAAGTTTGCCAAGGTCTCTGAACTCGGCGGAGAGAGAGCAGCCTCCCGAGGCTCCGGGCGGAGCTGGGCGTACCCGACGCCCCTGTCCTGGCCTAGCCAGCAACTTGGTCTCACTCCCCACCCCTAGCCAGACTTTGTCAGCGATCATAAAATGGGAATTGATCATTCGAGCCACCATTGATTAGGGAAGAATGCTTACTGCAGCAGCGGGGGAAAGGTTAAGAGGAAATTGACCTTCTCCGTAGGTGACATAAAGTCATTAGGTAAATGAGATATTCACACTGGAGTTTTAAAAGGTCATGCTCAATTTTTATTTGCAGCCTGAAAAGTCAAACTGAAGCTCCGGCTTAGGGCAGGGACTTCCACTCCAGGGGACCCGGGCACCGACCAGAATGAAGTCCCGCTGCGCCGGCCAGAGGCGAAAGTGGGGTGTGGAATGCAATCTGGAAGAATTTGGCTGGACTCGGGTCCTCGCGACCCCAGCTTTGGACTTGCGGCCTGACTCGAGCGCATCCCTGAGTGTGAGTGCTGGCGTGTCCTTCCAGTTCTGCGAGGCGCGCCCGCAGCCCGGGATTCCCACGGCCGGAGCACGCAAAGGGGTGTCCGGCCAAAACCCACCCTTCAGCAGCATAAACACTTCCTCTTCCCGCGCCCACTGTGTCTCGCACACAGTGAAAGTGTTTTGTTGTTGTTGTTTTAAAGAAGAGAGTGAGAGAGATATTTATGCACATATTTATCCTTCTAATTACAGGAATTAATCCTCTTATGACTAAAAGGTAACGTGGAAGGAAGGACGTCCTTTTGATGTGGAAAAGCACCATTTGTGACTCACATTCAGACTGATTAAGGAATAATTGTTGCTAAACGCTTTGCAAGAGGAAAGTGTTTAATTGAGGGGCATTCGTAATTTTACGGCTTAGTGCAAAATTAAACGTAATTAAAAACTCAGAAATTCCAACTGATTTTCCAATTATTTTTATTGTCTGAGCTAATTGTTACACAAGGGTATCACTTCTCCCCAAAGGCATTGAGATGGGGGGGGGGGGGAATAAGGCAATCATACCTTGTCCAAATATTCTCCAACTGGCGACTTCAGCGTTCAGAAAGACCCTTCCTGGGTTGCATCTTACCTCCCCAACCCCCGCCCGGGTTCGGATCCCGGGAGGCACCCCGCCCTCCCCTCCGCAATTAAGCCTGGCAGTCACTCTCCCCCTCGCTCTAGTTCCGCCAACACCTTGGGATGTGGGAAAGTGGTGGCGGTTCTCTTCTGCAGATCATTACAGCAAACCTGGAAGCATCTCGAGAAGGCCGATGAATTTCTTCAAGTAACACTTGTCATACACAGCCCAGAGATTTAAAAAAAAAAAAAAACAACGAGTAAACACGGCTCTCTGGGGGCGATCTCTCCACGCCCTTGCCGGGAGGGGGGGTGGGGAGGAGATTAACGTACAAACACTGACTCCAAGATGTTTATACACGCGCGCACGACGACCAACAGATGCAAGCAGTAAACTTTCTTTTGCCTCGCACTTTGTTTATTTACTTACTTAATTATTTATTCGAGGCAAGAATGAGTATAGGGACGCTCAGATTTTTTTTTTTTTTTTACCTTTTTTAATGCTGGGATTGACGGCACCGAGCCAAACCATCTTTGTATGTGTAGCTTCTTTGAATGTCCAAACAGACCTATTTAAAAGCATTAAAAGGATAATGAAAATGTTTTAGGCTTACTAAAACAACGTCACATCCTTACCTCCCAGACTTCGCTGGAATCCTGGTGGGGGCGGGGAGGGGGGTTGAGAGGATGAAAAGCCTAAGATTAAGCAGAATGTGAATTTATAAATTTCAATTAGTCTAGACTAATTGTACAGCCGCGATGGAATGTTTGCGTTTCAATAAGAGAGTTCAATTTCTCTGGGATTTTTAGGATAGAGATAATCGAATTCACCCTATCTGCTTTTCTAATGTCCCACCCCATAAAATAAATGAGTGCCTCTGATCTGACGTGCTACGTGAAAATGGGTAGAATTAAAACTGTCAGTTCTGCTTGCAACCTGTGTCTTTCGCGGGAGTTCAAAAGCTTTTAAAGGTAAAACGTGCAGATCACTTATGTGTGTGTGATTTCCTCTCCTACCATCGCAGCTTTTAAGTAAAAAAAGAAAGAAAAGGTATTTTTACTCCTACATTCATTTTCCTGGAAGACTTCAATCTTTCAGGTATTTTGATGGTAGGCCCTGATGCCCAGGCTTGGTGGAGTCTGGGTTCACCTGAGGGTGGTCAAGAAGGTAAGGTGGAATCTGTTTTAACCAGTTGTCCTTCCCAAGTGTCGTGTTTTGTAGCTAGACTATGATGTTCGCATTGCTCCAACATTGTCTTGGAGAAAAGGTTATGCTAGGCATAGTTGGGCAAAAAGGAGAAAGTGCCTCTTCCAAAGTTAGAAATGGTGCAAAAAGAAGTGTAATTCGTCCTGGGAATTTGAGAAAAAGAAGCAGTGCCCACTTTAGGCAAAGATCGCAGAATCCTTTGAAGAAACTGACAGGGATTTTCCAGAGATGGGGTGGGAGTGAGGGGAATCCTAGGGTGGGCATTTTATGCAAATGAACAAATTTGAAATGTAGTACAAATCCGGTAGTGTAAAAGTGACAGTTCTGACAGTATTGACAACATAAATATATGTTTGAACACCGCACTTTCAGACACTTAACCGATGAAGCAATAAAAAAAATTCGACAACAATATTTCAAATAATCGACATTGATGTTTTGATACATCATTTTTATCCTCTGAATCGATCTCTCACACTCGAGCTGGTCAATTTTAAGTAAAAATGGGCAGCAATTATTTGCACGTTGACTAATGATGACCTTATAACAATCTTCAATTAATTACAAGCAACTGCGCCTTCCCTCAGCACTGGGGAGTGGGAGGAATTCTTCACCCTCCCTGCTCTTTGCTATTCTATTTTGGCAGTTTTTATAGAGACCGATCCAGAGTTGAGACTCTGGTTCAGAAAACTTAGAAGGACAAAGTTTCTAACACCTGTAGTAGCCACCTTCTAGGTATGTTAGGGCATGTGGCCTCACTTCTACTTCAGAGCAATAACTGGCTCTTAGGAAACACATTTATAAATGGCCTTCAGTCTCAGGTGTCCGGCGTTTAGAGGAGTAAGTGGAAGATTTGCTTAAAGCAAGGATTGAAGGTTTCTCTCTGGCTGAGTGGGAGGAAGAAAAGGATGAGAGGGAGAAGGAGGGAAACAGAAAGGAGGGAGAGATGGGAAGGGAGGAGGGAAAGAAATAGAGAATATGAATACGCATAGCAGCCCTGTGATGAGACGCCTGGCAGGTTTGACTGCCTATCTTGGTCTCTGCCTCTTCTAACCTCTGTTAACACCCCGGAGTGTTTATAGGTTACCGAAAGATGCCTGCGATTCGGGTTTAGCACCACTGGCTTTCTGGCGCGGGTGTGTGTTGACTGTGGGTTTTCTAGGGGGCTTTCCTACTCCTGCTTTTGACACTTCTCTCCAAATTGTGCATGTGTTTGGTGGGGATGTTGGGGATAAATATGGTTAACTGGTTATCTGGAGGAAGAGAAAATAGGCAGGCGCCATGTATGTAGACTGCAAACTGAGACAGTGCCTTGGAAAGCTAGATCTTGGGGTGCTGAGAGCACGTGTTTTACCGAATTCCCATTCCTTTGGCAAAGACTTGGTACCTTACCTACTGTCCTGTCCCTGAGATGCCCCTTCCCACTCACACCGGGTGCCCAGCCTTCAGACCTCAATCTTAGCCCCGACTGTGCTAGCGGGAAAGTCCAGTGTTTTGTTTCTTTCCAGCAAACTTCCCAATTGTAGTTTTAAGCCCCTTCAAAACACCGCCCGCGGAGACCGTGGGACTTGTCAACACGTTTAACACCGCTGAAGTGCTCATCAAAGAGAGTGGATGGACGTGAGCCACGCTGGCTCAGGACTGGAAAGCCCGCAAGATCTGGGTGGCAGGACTGCCATCTAGTTGCAAGGGCTAAGGTGCTGGCCGGTACAGGGTTCGCTGTCTGCCCTGGAAACTGTAATAAAGAATAGAAAGGGGACAGAAGGGGCAAAGAAGGAACTGGAAATAGGGTACAGAGAGCAGAAGAGACTAGAGATAGTGGAAGAGGAGAGGGGAAGGACGCGGGAAGGAGAAACTGACAGCACCGTCGTGCTCGGCGCGTTTGGAGCCCCGCCAGATAGCGCTAGAGGGCTACTTATTGAAACTCGTTCTTCCCGCGACACAGGGAAATAGCTAAAACTGGAAGAAATAAGACAGGGAAAAAGCAAAATGCAGCAATTCTACTCCACCCATCAAAAAAAAAAAAAAAAACAACTGTAGATTGCTTTAATAGTATTATTTCCAGGGAGAGAAGTCTATAATAGAACACCAAGGGGTAAAATAGCAAAAAATAAATAAATAAAAATAAATACAAAACAAAGGCAAAAAACAATAAGTGGTGGTGGTGGTGATGGGGAGAGGGGGACCCCAACGAGCCCCCTCTCTCTGTAGACGTCATTTAAAAAGAACACAAAGCAAGGTAACAGGTAAGGAAGTGAGTAGAATTCTTTCTAACTTTTCTGTTACACTGCTGGGGAGGTCAAAAACAGTTCACAAGGATGAGGGACGGTTTAAGGAGAAGAGACATTTTAAAAGTAGTAAGTGGCTCCAAGGGGCAGAGTGGGGACAAACACGTTATTAGAAACATGAAATGAACTATGTATAAAAAATTCCAACTGTCAGCCAGCAACAGGACCAAGGCAGGAGACAGCTCTGTGCCTTTGTCCCAATAAGACTAGGCTCAGGGCGGTTTCTGTAGGGCCACAGAATCCTTGGAGAACAATTTACAAACACCCTGGGAAGCCTGGAGAAAGGAGAGGGACTTCAAAAAGTATCCTCCTTTAGAATCCATAGGAAAGCAGTGCGGAGGGAAAGGGGACAAGTGGGAACAGAGGTGGGGTACAGACAGAGAATATGGATGGTGCGTTTTGAGGATTTTTTTTTTTTGCTTGCTAGGTTCAGTAATCCAAGGAAATAAATATCCTTCATAACGATACTTTACTTTTATAGATCAACTTCGTTTTGTCAAAAAAATCCTGGCGTTTCCCATGTTTAACCTCCTATTTTAACCCTGAACTCTTCTTTGACCCAATGAAATCCTCTTAAGTCAAAGGAATAGGTCATCTTTCTTCACACTGAGGAACAGAACCTCCCCAAATCAAACACAATCTCGGGTTTTTTTTTTTCTTACATAAAAGTCTCCTTAATACAAAATATTCCAAATCAAAACATTAACTGAAGTTACAAACAAGATTAAGGCTGGATTTACTTGCTCGTGTAGTAAAGCATCAATTGTTCTAACTGTTGTAAAGAAGACAAAAGGGATTTAAATCTGGCGATTTTAATACACAGATTAGCACTTCAGGACCTCACAGTTCTGAGGAATTTGGAGTTATCTGTGCAGAGGATCTGGAAAGTGTGGGGAGGGTATATAAAAAGAACAGCCACAAATACCACCTCAAGAAGCCTGAGCAAGTTCAGCTAGAACATAGTTCCAGTTTAGAAGGGCTGCTTCAAATGAACTCCCCTCCCGAAAGCCAATGCCATTGGGCTACAGAACTAGGGGGCTTACATTATTCTTTTAAATCCTTAATGTTACCTATAGTAACATTCCACAAGGGATCAAAAGAAGAAAAGGAGAAATAGAAAGGAGAGCTTTTCAGAAGTCTAGGGGATGCTTCAATAAGAAAGGAGTGATTAAAAACAGACTCTTAAATTTGAGAGGCCCAATTCTCCTTCTCATTCACCCCCCCCCCTTCGGCACCCCCCCTTCACCTCCTTTTTAATTCAATGTTCCCACCCCCCACTCCAGAGCTAAGTAGCTGATTTGGGATTGTGAAGAAATAGGTTTTACCAACCATATTTGTTCTGGCGCACTTGTAAAATGCGATTTGTAGAGAGTCTTTAGCCTTCTGATTGTCTTTGAATTGTTTTTACTGAAACAGATCTTTTGCAGTTAATGAGTCCCCACACAGCTGGACAGCTCCTCACGGACACTGAGAACTCTAACCCCAAAATGACCCCAATTTGACACCGCAAGATGAAATTTTACCGCCTGTTAAAACCATTTCCAGCCTGGCAGGAGGAGCTGACTGTTGACTGAGGTGTGCAATGCGCCTGTGACCCCCATCTCTTGTTTGTCTCTGGGGCAGCCCCACCTATTTCCCTTCACCTCAAATGTGGGAGAGTAAATTAATCCACGACCAGAGTGTGGAGTGCCGAGCTCTGAAAACAAGGCGTCCACACAGACGGAAAAGAGAAAGTGTGGACACCTCGCTTCTGTGGGATGGCTTCTATCAGACAGGGAAATCAAGGATGGAAAACAGGTAATCAATCCATAACTAGAAGACCCCTTTGCAGTTGTATTATTAATAAAATACCCACAAGTCCTTGATAATCGTAGTCCTTTGAAGTCATCACAGTAACCAGGAGAGATACACTGAATCAACTCCAGTTTCATCTCCCATGTGGTGTAGTGTAGCGGTGGATTTTAAAACTAACATTTAAACTAATAGTTTCACCAATAGCATGCATATGAGCAACAAATCCCTTTTTAGTTGCTAGGAAACAGCACCTCCTTTTAGATAAAGTGTATTTCAGAGCCATACAGCTGTTCTTCAGTAGTGTGCTATTTCCAACCACCCCACACTTCTTAACTAAAAATCTCGTTAAAAATATTTTTTTAAAAAAAATACTTTAAAATACCCTTCCTTTCTGCCCCCTACATTTAACCAGATTGTCCTCCTGTTTCCTTTAATATATTCGACAAATTACATAAGAAGTTGCCTGGTGAAAGAGGAAGAGAGGGGTTCGGGTTAAAGACCCTCTGCACTCCCGTCGTAGGAAGCGGTTTATGATTTTCTTTTATAAAACCCCAAATCACCACTAGCTAATCAAGCCATTATTTCTTCAACGATTGTTTTAAAATACAGAAATGGTCAATTTGTCTGAATTTTTACTCAGGTAGAAACCTTATTACTGCTATTTTTAACGCTAGTGAAGTTTTGCTAAATAAAGGTCACCGGGATGCTAAATCGCTTTATTATATCAATGGGGCAAGGAATGAGTAGTGGTGTTAAAAAAAAAACAAAGAAGAAGAAGAAGAAGAAGAAGAAGAAGAAGAAGAAGAAGAAGAAGAAGAAGAAGAAGAAGAAGAAGAAGAAGAAGAAGAAGAAGAAGAAGAAGAAGAAGAAGAAGAAGAAGAAAAGAAAAAAGGGTTAGGCATGCTTAGACTAAAAGACAGAGGTTTCTCACGAACTTGTTCTTCGCAAAAGCGTTTATCTCTGGAGTCCTTTTGAAAAAGAAACTTTTTACCTAACCCGGACTTTAAAAATAGCAACAATCTTACTGGCGATAATAAATAGTCAATGTTGAAATTTAGAACAATTAGAAGAGTCAAAATTGAGTGTAAACTATTCCAGCCGCCTTGGACCGACAACTTGGACCCATCATCATCCACAACTCCGCGAGGCAGAAAACAGTGGTTAGTCAGGCCAGAAATTCTCCCAAATTCTGTCTCTGTCTCTCTCTCTCTACCCCTAGGCGGCTAAACTGAGGAGGTTTAATTACCGCCCACCCCTTGAAATAAAAATGTGGAGACAACTTTTCCTTTTCTTTCACTCACCTTTTCTTATGTGTCGACGAGTAACAGCGACAAATGAAGTGGATATTTGTAATCTTGGAGTTCTTCTAGGGAGAAAAAAACGGGGGGGGGGGGGGAGGGGAAAGGACCCTGTGGTCCTTCAGGTTTCAGAAAGGTCGGACGTCTTAGGCTTGAAGCCAGGGAGGAACCGAGACGGAAAGCCTAGGCTTGAGTCTGCTCCCAGAGTCCGCCGTCCCTGCTTTGGCCACCGGAGTCAACCCCGCGCGGGCCGAGGCCCCTCTCCCGGCGCGCTCTCCGCGCCTCTGCCAGCCCCTCCACACAGTCTTTATATGTGAGGGCCGATTTCCCGCAGACATCATTGTTATGATGGCTCATTTAATCAAACTGTTTAATTGCTCTGGTAATCACTATCATCATCACAGGTGCTCAATCATTCATCATTTTTGGAGGGCTTTATTGACCTCCGGAGCTCATTCCCCAGTCCTAGGAAAACGAGGCCAAATTTCCTCAGACTCTGCAAGGAGTCTAGGCAAGCGGTGGTCTTAGCTAGTTTGGGATGCTCAGAAGCTCACGAAGAAACCAAGATGCAAAGGGGGTCAAAAAGAACGTTTCTCTCTCTCTCTCTCTCTCTCTCTCTCTCTCTCTCTCTGTCTCTGTCTCTCTCTCTCTCTCTGTCTCTGTGTGTGTGTTTCTCTGTGTCTCTCCTCTCTCTGTCTCTCTCTCTCACACACACACACACACGCGCACACACACGCACGCACACACACACACACACCACTTTACTCTTCCTAACCACTCCCATCCACCCCCGCCCCCACGAGAAAGTCCAGTCAAAGCCATCCGATTAGGAGGCGCTGCTTTCTACCACACAGAATGGGTTCAGAGTTGGGAAGGGAGGCCGCGGTTGAACAGCAGCAGTCCCTGGGCCTCGGGCCGGGAACCCTGGACGAGGGTGAGAAGTTGGGGAGAGGGCGCGCTCCCAGAGCCTGGCAGGGTCGCTCAGCCAGCTGCCGGGTGGCGGCAGGGTGAGCCCGGCTCGGCGCGCCGGGTGACCAAAGCTCCGCCCCCAGCTCTCGGCTCTGCCTGATTGACGTGCAGCCTCCGGGAAGCAGCGGCGTAGAGGTAAAGCCAGCTGGAACTCCGACCAGGAATTGAGCGGGACCCCGGCCAGAACAAGTTTCTACCAAAAATCTTGTCGGGTATTTACCTTTCTAACCCCACTCGCCTCCTTTTCCTTTTGGGAAAAGTTCGATAGGAGTCAGTCCCATCGTCCCCGCCCAGCGAAATCCGCCCGGTGTAATTAACTCGGCCTTTAGCCCTCGTTACAACCGAGCTGCCGCTGCGCCCAGGGCAACCACAACAAAGCTGGGCAGCGAGCGCCAGCCACTCCTCGCGAGTATCTTCTATTCCAGTTGCTCTTTAATCGCTCTCCTTCGGTGCTTCCCAGAGCCAAGATTCACTTTGTAGGCGCACACCGGTCGCGCGCTTTCGCGCTCGTGTATACACACATACTCACACGCACACCCCGCTTGGCTACCTCGGTAAACAACAAACACCAAACAACTCGCTCCCTGCTAACTCCTACCCCGCTAATCTCTCATCCTACTTCCTCCTTCCAGATTTCGCCCAGGACCCCAAGACTCTCCGAGGTGGTCTACTGTCTGCAGCTCGCCGCGGGACTACGCTCAGAGTTAAGCTGCTCCCATCTTGTACTAGAAAAAAGAAATGAATATTGACAACAAGGGCTCTGCATCTGCTCTAGGAAAAAAGTGCTACTTAACAACAACAACAACAAATTTAGCCCCGCGGTGGTACTGTCGGCTGAGCTTGCTGCTTTAGGTTGTTAGCTGGAGACTTCGGGACCTAGGAATCCGCGGGCAGAGGAAGGGGCCGCGGAATTAAAACGAACAAAAGCGAGAGCGCCATGCCAAACATCCCCAACACGACCCAGTTAGGCAGGAGCCAAGAGGAGTGGTG